>NC_090747.1:108069945-108087445 GCF_036898095.1 Palaemon carinicauda | reverse complement strand
AGTTGGAAAAGCATGATGCTATAAGCCCAAGGGCTCCAACAGCGAAAAATAGCCCATTACGGAAAGGAAACAAGGAAATGAATACATTACAAGAGAAGAATATAATCAAAATAAAATATTTAAAAAACAATAACAACATTAAATTAAATCTTTGTTTAAATGAAGACAGCAAAAGGTGAGAATAAATAACACTGCACAGAATGTATTTATTTTCAGTTAAGACTCCCTGATCAAAATGTCATTATACCTGTGGCCGGCCTACGCTTGTTGCCAGAGAGAGAGAGAGAGAGAGAGAGAGAGAGAGAGAGAGAGAGAGAGAGAGAGAGAGAGATAAATCTCTTTTTAATGAAGCCACGCATAATTCATGGGTATATTCGCGTTCTTCGTAAACACAGCAGAAAGTGGAGGTATGAAATTCATGGAGATGATATTCTGGTTTTGAATCTAACTTTTCTTAAATTACCCCATATTGTTATAGTTCCACAGAATGATTTGCAAAATAATCAGCAGTTAGTTTTATACCGGCATATTATCTTTTTATATTTAATATCAAATTGTGTTAAAACAGGGGACATAAGGCTTTTATTATGTTTATATTATGATATCCTAACACTTGCATACATGATTTCCTTCAAACCTACACTTTTTTTTTTTTTTTTTTTAATGAGGCGTATATGCACTGACTCGCAGGGGTACCCTTTTGGCTCGAAAAAGTTTTCTGCTCTCTGATTAGTTAGGCAGATTTGCACCGATTCGCAAGGGTGCCCTTTTAGGTCAGAAAATTTTCCTGCTCTCTGATTGGTCAGAATTATCTTGTCCAATCAATCAGCGATCAGGAAAATTTTCCGAGCTAAAAGGGTACCCTTGCAAGTCGGTGCAAATCTGCCTAACTAAAAAGAATTGACTATAGTTTCAATCAAGCTAATATTTGTATACAATGCTTAAGTAACTGTACGTATGAGGGCGCAAGGATGAAAATGCCAAAATTCAATCATTTCAACTATACTACGTAATCTTGAATACAATAAAATACATAATGAATAGTATACATTAATCTACAAACCCCCACAATGACTTAGAACTAACAAGTAAATGCGTTAACTATATAACAGCCACCGTAACTAAGAATTAATAGCAGAATGTGAAGCAATGAATGGTTAAAACCAAATTCCCACTAACAGTAGTAGGTTGGCCTCGGCACCAGCCACCCGTTGAGATACTACCGCTAGAAAGTTATGAGGTCCTTTGGCTGGCCAGACAGTACTATACTGGATCCTTCTCTCTGTTTACCGTTCATTTTTCCTTTGCCAACACACACCGAATAGTCTGGCCTATTCTTTACACATTCTCCTCTGTCCTCATACACCTAACAACACTGATATTACAAAATAATTTTTCTTCACCTACGGGGTTACTGCTGTAATGTTCAGCGGCCACTTTCTTCTTGGTAAGGGTAGAAGAGACTCTTTAGCTATGGTAAGCAGCTCTTCTAGGAGGAAACTCAAAAATCAAACCTTTGTTATCTATTCTTGGGTAGCGCCATAGCCCCTGTACCATGGTCTTTCACTGTCTTGGGTTAGAGTTCTCTTGCTTGAGGGTACACTCGGGCACACCATTCTATCTTATTTCTCTGCCTCTTGTTTTATTAGTTATAGTTTATATAGTAAATTTTTATTTTAACTTTGTTACTGTTTTTAAAATATTTTATTTTTCCTTGTTTCCTTTCCTAACTGGTCTACTTTCCCTGTTGGAGCCCCTGGGCTTATAGCATCCTGCTTTTCCAACTAAGGTTGTAACTTAGCAAGTAAATATAACAATAACAATTCCTTCCATTCAAACCGGCCTTGACTCTCTTCATCGTCTTTGATCGAAATATTCCGCTAGGCTCCACCTTTTCCAATTGAGAGATATTATATAGTCTTTGATCGAAATATTTTGTAAGGCTCCACCTTTTCCAACTGAGAGATATAGTCCTTGATCGAAATATTCCGCCAGGCTCCACCTTTTCCAACTGAGATATATATAGTCCTTGATCGAAATATTCCGTCAGGCTCCACCTTTTCCAACTGAGAGATATATTGTCCTTGATCGAAATATTCCGCCAGGCACCACCTTTTCCAGCAGAGAGATATCATAATTCACCCTCATATCCGCGGCTTATATCCACGTGAAAGACGATAAGTACTGCAGCGCTTGGCAGAATTCCCACGGCTGTCCCAACCTCTCGAGATATAGATGCCCATCTCGAGCATCATTAAGTGCTCTGCGATCGTCAGCGTCCGATAAGATGCCCGGGAGGTACTAAAGGCTCGTCTAACGAGCTGAGCGAAGGTATTAATCTTTTCATTTTAGTGTTAGTGGAGATATTGCTGAAATGATATGCGTTGTCTAATGTATCCATGAGAATTTTCTTGTACTTTGAAGCTTTTGCTGTATTGAGTGTGTGTGTGTGTGTGTGTGTGTGTGTGTGTGTGTGTGTGTGTATATATATATATATATATATATATATATATATATATATATACATATATTTATATATATATATATATATAAATATATATATATATACACACACAATATATAAGCGTGTGTATATATAAACATAAGCACACACACACACACACACACATATATATATATATATATATATATATATATATATATATAATACATATATATGTGTTATTATATATATATATATATATATATACATATATACACTGACGTGCTTCACTATTATGGAGATTATCAGCTAGTTTACAAGGGCAAACAACACCCACTTAACCATACTGAGGCAATCAATTGTTTAATACTGTAATTTTAAAGTTGTAGTCAGCGAAGCCCTTCATAGCAGAGTTGTTCTCTAGCTTGAATATAACAAGCAGGAAAACATGTCCTATATTTACAAGCTAAATAGCTTATACAAAACACCATTTATTATTTCTAATAATTTTTCAGAATATTTTTTTCTGGTATACAGCCAAGAAGATAACCTTTCAAATAGATGGGTTGTGGTGGCCTATTGGTAAAGTCCTTGCTTAGCGTTCGCCAGACTGAGGTTCGAGATCCCGGCAAAACTCGTTAGTTCCTTTGGTCACTGCAAACTCACGATCTTTGAGAGCTAAGGATGTTTTTTTTTTGGTGAGACTATAAGGTCTACCTGCCGAGTAATCAGCAGCCATTTTCTGGCCCTCCTAGGTCCTAACTTGGGTGGAGATGGGGCTTGAGCATTGTCCTGCTTGCTAGGGAAATATCAGTCCCTTGCCTCTGCCATTCATGAGAAGTCTTTAGAAAAAAATAGGCATTGCATAAAGAAACCTACCTCTCTCTCTCTCTCTCTCTCTCTCTCTCTCTCTCTCTCTCTCTCTCTCTCTCTCTCTCTCTCTCTCTCTCTTTTACTAGTTTCATTGCTGCGTGGCAGCTGTATAAATATCTGATATCTGTTTGCTTGTCTAGATCAAATTCCAGAGACGTCCTCCGGTTGGGTCAAGTCATCTTGAGGATGCGAGAAGGCTCATTCCAGTTAATTGCTGTGATAGCCTCGGGCAGAATTCCTGGCGTGAATGAAAATCCCCGAATTCTCTCTTGACCCCCTTGTCTTAATAGCCCGACCTCCCCCACCCCCACTTTTTTTGGTCTTGGTAATATCCAAGACAAAGCAAGAACTTTCCTAGGTTGTTTTTTTTAGCGGGAGGTAGTTAGCTGTCTTCACTATTTAATAAAAAAAAATCCGAGATAAAGCAAGAACTTTCCTATGTTGTTTTTTTAGTGGGAGATAGTTAGCTGTCTTTACTATTTAATAAAATACATTCTCGAGACAAACAAGAACTTTACTATGTTTTCTTAGTGGGACGTAGTTAGCTGTCTTTACTATTTAATAAAACATTTCCGAGACAAATCAAAAACTTTCCTAGGTTGTTTTCTTAGCGGGAGATAGTTAGCTGTCTTTGCTATTTAATAAAATACATTCTCGAGCGGGAGATAGTTAGCTGTCTTTACTATTTAATAAAAACATTTCCGAGACAAAGCAAGAACTTCCCTAGGTCGTTTTCTTAGAGGGAGATAGTTAGCTGTCTTTACTATTTAATAAAAAGCATTTTTATTTAATCAATGATAATTATACGTTATCCGTGAAATAATACAAATGCATTTCTGGAGGGGCAAGGATAAGAGACAATCGAATAACAATTTGTTTCATATATATATATATATATATATATATATATATATATATATATATATATATATATATATATATATATACACACACACACACACACATATATATATATATATACAGTATATATATATATATATATATATATGTATATATATATATATATATACTCTATAAATATAATGATTTAACATATTTGATGATCAACAACTTCCAATTGTTAAATAAAAACTTAATCCTCTTTGCATGTTTATGTACAGTATATGTTTGTAGGTACAGTTGGACACAGCAATTCTTAGTAGAGCCCGCTCTGATGTAGTGCACCCAGTTACACACTAACTGCGCGGCAAGTTCCTGTTTGTAGCCCCACCCACCACCTCTGCCCTCCCTCTTTACAGTACCATTTTGGTTACTTGCTATGTAGTAAGAGTGTGGCAGGATGTATTTCTTCAGAACGAGGTGTATCAGAAATTCCTGTATCCAACTGTACCAATGTATACATCAATAAAACGTATGTATAAGGAATAAAACGTATGCATATAATAGATAGTCGAAATGGTACAGTTGGCTTCGTTAATTCCGGTACACTTCACGGGACCCTAAGATGTCATTGTACCGGAATTAATGCAGACAACTGTACATAACAATCGTTAACATTTTCATACAAAACGTAAGGAATAAATTCATTCAATACAGTGGAAAATTTATTCAATACAGTGGAACCATTAAGATACGATCCCCTGATAACACAAATTATAAAATTCTTTACTTGTCGCGAAATGTTTAACTTTTGCCGTTTCAAAGTTGGAAATTTCTCCTAAGAACAAGAGAAGAAATTCGAGTAAAATTCTAGGAATTTGCAGAATACTTGAGCAATTCCAAGGGCAAGTTAAGGTCTGAGAAAATGCTCATAAAATTACTTTTGACTGAAACGTGAAATTTTATTTGATTTGTTGATTTCTGCCAGACAGTATCTTGATGCTTAGAGTAAAATCATAAAATGATTTAAAGGAGAAATATTGGCAACTCATAAAATGATAATAAGAGGTAAAGAGTTTTAGATATTTATAAGAAATTGGATAGCTTACATTCTTAATCTATTGAAAATTAGATATTCTAAGATGTATAACAGGTACTCAGAAAATAATTAGAGGTAAAGATTTTTAGATATCTTATCAAACGCAGATAGGTCATATCCTTAATTTATTACAAGTCATATACTCTAAGAAGCAATGAACTGCATACAAAAAAAAATTATAAACTCAAATAAAAAAAAAAAAACTGCAAGGGAAAAATACATGATTAGTCTTGCAATTTGAACGTTACTTTGAAGTTAATCTGAAAAACATTAGAAGGTCTAAAGGCCGCTCATGAATGGCAGGGGCAAGGGACAGTGACATTGCCCTATCTAGCAAAACAATGCCCCAGAGACTGACCATATATACATATTATGATCAGCGCCCAAGCTCCTTTCCACCCATATCCTTAGATCTCAAGGACGGTGAAGGTGCAGCGACCAAAGAAACTAAAGAGTTTGAGCGGGACACAAATCCCAGTCTGGCGTTCACCAGTCAGGGACGTTACCACATTGGCCACCACAACGCTTTGATTTAGGATTTTGATGCGGTTTATATCGATCTGAAAATTCTCGTATTAGATTGTTTAAAAAGGTTCAGTGTAGCTTTATTATATTCAACAGTGACATAAAATTTCATGCGTCCTTTTTTTTTTTTTTTTTTTTTACATAAAATTACATATTCTCCACTCTAGGCGCAGGCAATTGCAACACTGCTTACCACATGTATATATATATATATATATATATATATATATATATATATATATATATATATATATATGTATATATATATATATATATATATATATATATATATATATATTTAAAAAAAAACTGCACATTTAAATTTACATCGAATCGAGATGAATAATGCACAACTAAACAAAACTGAAAAGATAATGAAAACAGTCTAAAACGGAAGAAAACTTCACGAAAGGGTTTCAACTTAGCAACTCAAACACAAAAGCCTCCAGAACCTGTAGAGCTGAAGAAAGCGTAAAGTTTAAATGAGCGTTACGTAACAGCTCTTATAAAAAGAGAGCTTGTCAGGTGAGTTAGGAATCGCTCGATGGTTGTTTTTTTTTTTTTTTTTTTTTTTTTTTTTTTTTTTTTTTTTTTTGTTAGACAATCAACCAAGGAGAAAAATATAGAATACTCTTGTACGCGACCCGTCAAAATTTGGTGGATAATTATTTAGATAGATATCACGCGCACACAGATTCAACCCTCCCCACCCCCTACCCCTTTCCCAATTGCAACCCCTCTCATCCGGGTATGGATATTTCCTCTCCTTCCTACCCGATGGGCGGGAAGAGACCGAGTAGCTATACGTCTGGCCATGCTGCTAAGCGTAACTATATATATATATATATATATATATATATATATATATATATATATATATATATATATATATATATATATTATATGCATATATTATATATATATATATATATATATATATATATATATATATATATAATATATATATATTATATATGTATATATATACATATATATATACATATATATATATATATATATATATACATATATATGAATATAAATATATATATATGTATATATATACATATAGTCAGACACTCACTTTTTTATATATATGGTAGATTTCTAATTTAGTATTAGATGCTTTTACTGAGTTCTTTTAAAATTAAAAAAGAAAGAAGAATTTCTGAGTATAGTTAAAGGTGACCATTTGCCCCCAAAAAACTAGCTCGTAACATATCTATCCAAATCGTAATTAGAATTAATATTACTATTAGTTTTCTCAGTCTTATTGTTATGAGAATTATCATTATGATGATGATGATAAACCAACCTCTTTGTACGTAGGAGGAAAAGAAAATAAACATAGGTGAATACAATACACAAAGTAATACCTTAGAGTAAGTACTGAAGGTAAAAAATATATGTGGATACTTTACATGGATCAAGAGTGAGATAAAACACCTTTATCTTTGCTTCAACAAGCAAAATGTCTTCAGAAAATATCCACAGACAAATAAAGTTTTTTTTTTTTTCAGAAAATTTCAGGGGCAAGCCTCATTTTCCAGTTAGGTCCCTTGTGGCGCTTGTAATTGTGCAATATTTTTCTTTTTTTAAACTTTTCTGAAACCTTATATGCTGCCGATATTTAAGGGTAGTTCTCGAGGGGGGGGGGGAGGGTGTTGCTACCCTATCTAGAATTATGCAGAAAGAAAACATGCTATGTAGAAGAAAGATAACTAAATCTGGGAGAAAGAGGTGGGAGAAGAAAGATAACAGGTGAATACGATAACTTATTGCATTCTCATTAGTCCCAAACAATCGGTTTCTTCTCATCTTAATAATAGAGCAAGAATAGACACTACCGTCTAGATCTATGAAGACAGTCTGGAAGCTCAATTCCCTAGCCATAAGACATCAACAACACCTTCTTCAGGAAGAAATTTCTTCCTACCTTCTACTCACAACCTGAGGTAGGAGAAGAAGAAGAAGAAGAAGAAGAAGAAGATCTCCGAAAGCTCAAAACAAACTTTGTGGAAAAGGCCAATTGGAAAGTCCCTAGCCATAGGACATCAACAACACCTTCTTCAGGAAGAAATTTCTTCCTACCCTCTACTCACTTCCTGACGTAGTAGTAGTAGTAGTAGTAGAAGAAGAAGAAGAGAAGAAGAAGAAGAAGAAGATAAAGATCTCGGAAAGCTCAAAACAAACTTTGTGGAAAAGGCCAATTGGAAAGTGGACCCTGACAAAGAATTCAAGAGCAGAGTTTAGAATACTTTGAAAGGGATCTTTGGCCCGCAAAAATCTCTTTTGGCCAAGGTTTGAATAAGTCAGATTGTGTGTGGGTTTGGGTGTGGGTGTGGGCGGAAAGAAGGTGGGTTGACGGGGGGGGGGGGGGTGTTAGGGGGGCTGGAGCCAGAAGGCGATTGTGTGATAGTGGAATAAGCAAGGAGGGAATGGAAACTAATTCTTTATCTTCTCCTCTATCTACTTCGGTCTAATCTCTCTTATTCTTCTTTATCCTTCTGTATTTTAACCTTTCTCCTCACTTATTGCTCTATTTTTTATTCACTGTAAATCCCTTTTCTTAAATTTCCATTCCTCTTACATTTTTAACATCTCCCCTCTTCATCTGTTCACCTTCAATGCATCTTATTCCTCTTTTATCTTTACATCTTTCCATTCTCTTTAATCCGCTTCACCTTTCTCCTACATTCCCTCCACAACGAAAGTTTATAAGAATCATGACATTAATGGATAAGAGAGAAAAGTCACCATAATGATTATGCAAATGGACTAAAAGGAAAAACGAAAATGCTACTGTACATTTCCTCACGAAAGCGGGGGTTATATTTAACCTTACAATTGACAGTTACAATACCTAACATGACCACCAATAATATTGTAGTAAAACGATGAAAAATTATAATTAATTGATAGGAATATTTAATTTGATTATTCATGTTACCTCCCTTCTCATTAAATTAATAACGTACACGCAGCCACAGAATTTCTCTCACACATACATATGAGTACACACACAAATACACACACACACACACACACACACACACACATATATATATATATATATATATATATATGTGTGTGTGTGTGTGTGTGTGTGTGCACATGTCTATTCAAGATACTTTCAAGATACAGATGCATAATGATATGAAATGTGAAGTATTCAGTATGTGTGATCAATGTAGTAGTAGTAGTAGTAGTAGTAGTAGTAGTAGTAGTAGAAGTAGAAGTAGAAGTAGTAGTAGTAGGAGTAGCTAGTAGAAGCAGCAGCAGCCATAGTAGTAGTAGTAGTAGTAGTAGTAGTAGTAGTAGTAGCAGCAGCCATAGTAGTAGTATATTTTTTTAAATGAGTATTCCGATTATACAAATTGCTCTCCCATAAAAATGAAAAAAAAACTATCTGAAGCTCCAATTTCAGCCAGTATTTTGTCTGCACCTTCCCCCACCAGAGAAGAAAAACCCAAATAAAAACAATAAATCCAACCCAACCATACACTCAAGACCGAATGAAACAATCTCAGAAAAAACTACCCCCCCCCCTTCTAGCTAACCCCAAAACCCCCAAACCCCCGAACCCCGCTACCCAGCAACCCTTTCCAGGTCAACAAATGAAGGCAAGCAATCTGAACTGACGTTGACATAGGTACAGCAATAGTTCCGAATGCATCGCTATCTGAAATGTCTCGCTCGAATGCTTGCTTGCAGTTTGGAGAATGACTTGCAGGGAAGGGGGTGGTGGGGGTGGTGGGGGTGGGGGGAAGAAAAAGGGGCGTGGGGCTCCCTTGGAGACCTTAGATTCAATTGCGAGACATCACTCTCTTGATTAAAAGGAATGGGAAATAGAACCCGATGCATGATCGAGCCGGGATGAATTACCAAGATGGGAAGGGGGAGAGATAGAAAGTGAAAAGAAAGGAAGGGGGGAGATAGGATGAGGAAGGGGGAGAGATAGGAAAAGGAAGGGGGGAGAGATAGGAAGTGAAGAGAAAGGAAGGGGGAGAGATAGGAAGGGGAAGGGGGTGATAGGAAGAGGAAGGGGGAGAGATAGGAAGTGAAGAGAAAGGAAGAGGGAAAAATAGGAAGAGGAAGGGAGAGAGATAGGAAAAGGAAGGGGGAGAGATAGGAAGTGAAAAGAGAGGAAGGGGGGGGAGATAGGAAGAGGAAGGAGGAGAGATAGGAAAAGGAAGGGGGGGGGGAGATAGGAAGAGGAAGAGGGAGAAATAGGAAGAGGAAGGGGGGGGAGATAGGAAGAGGAAGAGGGAGAAATAGGAAGAGGAAGGGGGAGAGATAGGAAGAGAAAGGAGGAGAGATAGGAAGCGGGAGAGATAGGAAGAGAAAGGGGGAGAGATAGGAAGCGGGAGAGATAGGAAGAGAAAGGGGGAGAGATAGGAAGGTTGAGAGAGATTTGCAAAGGTATGAAACGTCTGTAAAGGATGATGAAGCCTCTTCCATAACGTTGGGCGGGGGCACGTATGACCTAATAAAAATTACGCAGTATAGTAAAAAGTTATTTACAATTTTACTTATTCAATTACCTACTTATTTACAATTCCACTAATTACAACGCATAGAAAATCCAACAGTTATTGAGTGAACCATCACTAAGTCGGACTCAGTTTCAACAACTGAAAAATAGACGAAAGCAAAAGGAAACTTATAACAGGATCCATGTGCAGGTGATATGAATTATCAATTACCCATTAGTATTGATGGAAAGATAGGTAAGGATTCTGGCTATCCACTAGTAAATTAACTAATAGTGATTCTGGTTGTGCATAGGAAATATAGCCGCTAGCGATTGTAGCTATGCATGAGAAAAATAGCTGCTAATGATTCTGGCTATGCACAAGAAAATTAGCTGATAACGATTCCTGGCTATGCATAAGAAAAATAGCTGCTAATGATTCTGGCTATGCACAAGAAAATTAGCTGATAACGATTCCTGGCTATGTATACGAAAATTAGCTGCTAATGATTCTGGCTATGCACAAGAAAATTAGCTGATAACGATTCCTGGCTATGTATAAGAAAAATAGCTGCTAATGATTCTGGCTATGCACAAGAAAATTAGCTGATAACGATTCCTGGCTATGTATACGAAAATTAGCTGCTAATGATTCTGGCTATGCACAAGAAAATTAGCTGATAACGATTCCTGGCTATGCACAAGAAAATTAGCTGCTAATGATTCTGGCTATGCACAACAAAATTAGCTGCTAATGATTCTGGCTATGCACAAGAAAATTAGCTGCTAATGATTCTGGCTATTCGTAGGAGAATTAGCTGCTAATGATTCTGGCTATGCACAAGAAAATTAGCTGATAACGATGCCTGGCTACGCACAAGAAAATTAGCTGCTAACGATTCTGGCTATTCGTAAGAGAATTAGCTGCTAACAATTCTGGCTATGCGTAGGAGAATTAGCTGATACGATTCCTGGCTATGCACAACAAAATTAGCTGCTAATGATTCTGGCTATGCACAAGAAAATTAGCTGCTAATGATTCTGGCTATGCACAACAAAATTAGCTGCTAATGATTCTGGCTATGCACAAGAAAATTAGCTGATACGATTCCTGGCTATGCACAAGAAAATTAGCTGCTAACGATTCTGGCTATTCGTAGAGAATTAGCTGCTAATGATTCTGGCTATGCACAAGAAAATTAGCTGATAACGATTCCTGGCTATGTATAAGAAAAATAGCTGCTAATGATTCTGGCTATGCACAAGAAAATTAGCTGATAACGATTCCTGGCTATGTATAAGAAAAATAGCTGCTAATGATTCTGGCTATGCACAAATAAATTAGCTGATAACGATTCCTGGCTATGTATACGAAAATTAGCTGCTAATGATTCTGGCTATGCACAAGAAAATTAGCTGATAACGATTCCTGGCTATGCACAAGAAAATTAGCTGATAACGATTCCTGGCTATGTATACGAAAATTAGCTGCTAATGATTCTGGCTATGCACAAGAAAATTAGCTGATAACGATTCCTGGCTATGTATAAGAAAAATAGCTGCTAATGATTCTGGCTATGCACAAGAAAATTAGCTGATAACGATTCCTGGCTATGTATAAGAAAAATAGCTGCTAATGATTCTGGCTATGCACAAATAAATTAGCTGATAACGATTCCTGGCTATGTATACGAAAATTAGCTGCTAATGATTCTGGCTATGCACAAGAAAATTAGCTGATAACGATTCCTGGCTATGTATAAGAAAAATAGCTGCTAATGATTCTGGCTATGCACAAGAAAATTAGCTGATAACGATTCCTGGCTATGTATACGAAAATTAGCTGCTAATGATTCTGGCTATGCACAAGAAAATTAGCTGATAACGATTCCTGGCTATGCACAAGAAAATTAGCTGATAACGATTCCTGGCTATGTATACGAAAATTAGCTGCTAATGATTCTGGCTATGCACAAGAAAATTAGCTGATAACGATTCCTGGCTATGCACAAGAAAATTAGCTGCTAATGATTCTGGCTATGCACAACAAAATTAGCTGCTAATGATTCTGGCTATGCACAACAAAATTAGCTGCTAATGATTCTGGCTATTCGTAGGAGAATTAGCTGCTAATGATTCTGGCTATGCACAAGAAAATTAGCTGATAACGTTGCCTGGCTACGCACAAGAAAATTAGCTGCTAACGATTCTGGCTATTCGTAGGAGAATTAGCTGCTAACAATTCTGGCTATGCGTAGGAGAATTAGCTGATACGATTCCTGGCTATGCACAACAAAATTAGCTGCTAATGATTCTGGCTATGCACAAGAAAATTAGCTGTTAACGATTCCTGGCTATGCACAAGAAAATTAGCTGTTAACGATTCCTGGCTATGCACAAGAAAATTAGCTGCTAATGATTCTGGCTATTCGTAGGAGAATTAGCTGCTAATGATTCTGGCTATGCACAAGAAAATTAGCTGATAACGATGCCTGGCTACGCACAAGAAAATTAGCTGCTAACGATTCTGGCTATTCGTAGGAGAATTAGCTGCTAACAATTCTGGCTATGCGTAGGAGAATTAGCTGATACGATTCCTGGCTATGCACAACAAAATTAGCTGCTAATGATTCTGGCTATGCACAAGAAAATTAGCTGTGAACGATTCCTGGCTACGCACAAGAAAATTAGCTGCTAACGATTCTGGCTATTCGTAGAGAATTAGCTGCTAATGATTCTGGCTATGCACAAGAAAATTAGCTGATAACGATTCCTGGCTATGCACAAGAAAATTAGCTGCTAATGATTCTGGCTATGCACAAGAAAATTAGCTGATAACGATTCCTGGCTATGCACAAGAAAATTAGCTGATAACGATTCTGGCTATTCGTAGAGAATTAGCTGCTAATGATTCTGGCTATGAACAAGAAAATTAGCTGATAACGATTCCTGGCTATGCACAAGAAAATTAGCTGCTAACGATTCTGGCTATTCGTAGAGAATTAGCTGCTAATGATTCTGGCTATGCACAAGAAAATTAGCTGATAACGATTCCTGGCTATGCACAAGAAAATTAGCTGCTAATGATTCTGGCTATGCACAAGAAAATTAGCTGATAACGATTCCTGGCTATGCACAAGAAAATTAGCTGATAACGATTCTGGCTATTCGTAGAGAATTAGCTGCTAATGATTCTGGCTATGCACAAGAAAATTAGCTGATAACGATTCCTGGCTATGCACAAGAAAATTAGCTGCTAACGATTCTGGCTATTCGTAGAGAATTAGCTGCTAATGATTCTGGCTATGCACAAGAAAATTAGCTGATAACGATTCCTGGCTATGCACAACAAAATTAGCTGCTAATGATTCTGGCTATGCACCAGGAAATTAGCTGATAACGATTCCTGGCTATGCACAAGAAAATTAGCTGATAACGATTCCTGGCTATGCACAAGAAAATTAGCTGATAACGATTCCTGGCTATGCATACGAAAATTAGCTGCTAATGATTCTGGCTATGCACAAGAAAATTAGCTGATAACGATTCCTGGCTATGCACAAGAAAATTAGCTGCTAATGATTCTGGCTATGCACAACAAAATTAGCTGCTAATGATTCTGGCTATGCACAAGAAAATTAGCTGTTAACGATTCCTGGCTATGCACAAGAAAATTAGCTGCTAATGATTCTGGCTATTCGTAGGAGAATTAGCTGCTAATGATTCTGGCTATGCACAAGAAAATTAGCTGATAACGATGCCTGGCTACGCACAAGAAAATTAGCTGCTAACGATTCTGGCTATTCGTAGGAGAATTAGCTGCTAACAATTCTGGCTATGCGTAGGAGAATTAGCTGATACGATTCCTGGCTATGCACAACAAAATTAGCTGCTAATGATTCTGGCTATGCACAAGAAAATTAGCTGTTAACGATTCCTGGCTACGCACAAGAAAATTAGCTGCTAACGATTCTGGCTATTCGTAGAGAATTAGCTGCTAATGATTCTGGCTATGCACAAGAAAATTAGCTGCTAACGATTCTGGCTATTCGTAGAGAATTAGCTGCTAATGATTCTGGCTATGCACAAGAAAATTAGCTGCTAACGATTCTGGCTATTCGTAGGAGAATTAGCTGCTAATGATTCTGGCTATGCACAACAACAAAAATTGGCTGATAACGAGTCCTGGCTACGCACAAGAAAATTAGCTGCTAACGATTCTGGCTATGAATAAATTTTCGTCAACAAAATTTTCGCTATGAATATTTATAATTTATTTCTTCTTTTATATTATATAATTGGACTTTTATCTAAAACTTAGCTGCTTCTCGGAGGTTGACTGGGACAGTCACTAGATATTTACAACTTAAAGCCAACCCATTAGGGTAAAAAAGTATTCTTGTTTAATTGTGTGTCTGTATAGCCTACACTGTTAAAAATGTGCATTAAGAAAAAAAAAAAAAAAAAAAAAAACGGCAAATGTCTGGCAACATTTATTCCAGGAATTTTACCGTTTGAAAAACGGATATATTGACGTAAAAGAGTGATATTACGGTCACCTTCCCGTAAAGAAATAGTAACAAAGTAAGGTAAAATTACGGTCGCTTGCATTTTACTGAAATACGGTTAAGAACAATAAATTTTAACGGAGAATTTCCCATTAAAATTACGTTTTTTTTTTTTTTTTTTTTCTCCAGATTGTGTAAGAGTGCGTCTGTATCGGCACCCTTCCAGGCAGGATACTAACGCGCCCAAGCTTCCAGTCCGAACACAAATTCTCTCCCGCCTGAGTAAAATCCAAACCCTGTGCGGTCCTGTGTTCCTAAACCGGACATCATGTGACGGCATCCGGAAACAGGAAGCAAATATCCTGGAGACCGAAGAGGCTTTCGGCATCGAACCATTGAGAACAAATACCAGTGGGTCTCACCCAAAAGGATTTTGGATTTCTACTAAAATGATTTTCCTCCGTATTCTTTGGCAATCTCCCGCGGTAAGAATGTGTCTATTCTGGATAACTGCTCTTTTTCAAGTACATAAAATTGCTTAAAAAAGTACATGATTCAATTTCAAACTGTTTAAAAAAGGTAAATGCTTTAATGTTAAATCTGAATTCAGTGCCTTCAAATACTTGATTCTACAAATTTCATATTTTCCAAAGATATTTGTTCCAGTGATGTCCAGTAACATCTAATACTGACATATTGGATTCCACAATTTTCGTATTTTCCAAAGATATTTGTTCCAATGACGTCCAGTAACATGTAATACTGACATATTGAATTCCAAAATTTTCCTTTTTTCCAAGGATTTTTGTTCCAATGATATCCAATAACGTAATACTGACACATTTGATTCCACAATTTTCTTATTTTCCAAGGATATTTGTTATAATGACGTCCAGTAACATGTAATACTGACATATTGGATTCCATAATTTTTTTATTTTCCAAGGATATTTGTTCCAATGACGTCCGTAAGATTAATTCTGACATACTTGATTCTACAATTTTCTTATTTTCCAAGGAAATTTGTTCCAATGATCTCCAGTAACCTGTAATACTGATAGAAGTACAAATCACTTGCCGACGAGGGAGAAAAAAAAGTTTCATGGGTAGCTGCTATACTTAAGACAAAACAGCTAATGAGAAGCAAGCAATTCATCGTAATACTAGATATGCAGTGGATTCTAACAGTCTGGTATTCATCATTAGGCTCAACATTACACAGTATTCTAGAAATTTTAATCAAGCTGTGACCAGCTTCGATGTAATTTAACACCAAAGCCGAAGGGTTTGTCAAATTTGCCTTATGTAGGACATTGTGTTAATGGCGCGGCAAGGATGTCACATAGCTTGTTTGAGCGTTTTCCTAATCAGACAATTGAATCGGTAGAGCTTCAGAAATTCAAACTTGCAACGAATGTTTTCATGTTGAACATGCTGATATCAGTTTGTCTTCAAAGTTTATATATAACGGATCTATTTTAACATTATTACTGATCCTAGGATCTTAGTTTTTTTATTCAATACTTCTCATATACAGTTTATTTCCTTATTTCCTTTCCTCACTAGGGTATTATCCATGTTGGATCCCTTTGGGTTGTAGTATCCAGCTTCTCCAACTAGGGTTGTAGCTTGGCAAGTAAGATAATATAAAGTTGCAGGACTGGGAATTTGACCGGCCGCATGAAACAAAAGATAGCTGAAAGTATCAAGAACGTAATCGTAAAAGATAATTTTTTCTGATGGCGACAGACGAGCTACACATGGCTGAAAATATCTTCAAAAGATAAAAACTGATTGAGAACGGAATATAATTAATTCCAGACTGGAAATTGTATGATCATTTTTAAGCAATATCAAATGTCAGAAAGAACTACATAGAGTATATGTAAATAATAAAGAATAAAAAAGACTTAGTGTTTTATTTTTTTTGGGAGAAGATGCTTAAACACTATACTTGAATAACATATATGGTTAAAAGATAAGCATTCATAATATAACTTTCTTAATTCATTTTAAAATAATATAAAAATGGATAAGAATCAGCAAAAGCAAAATTTTCATGAAGGTGTTCAACCCCATTTATATGGCTCATTGTGGTGGCCGATGTGGTAAAGTTCCTGACTGTTCAACGCCAAAGTGAGGTTTGAGTCCCGCTCAAACTCGTTAGTTTCTCTGGTCGCTGCAACTTCACCATCCTTGTGAGCTAAGGATAGGGGGGGGGGAGCCTATAGGTCTATCTGCTGAGTCATTAGCAGCCATTGCTGGGCCCTCCTTGGTCCTAGCTTGGATGGAGAGGTAGCTTGGGCGCTGATCATATGTTAAATGGTCAGTCTCTAGGGGACTGTCCTGCTTGATAGGGCAATGCCACTGTCCCTTGACTCTGCCGTTCATGAGTGGCCTTTAAACTTTTAGAATATAAGCATTCATGATAAAACTTTCTTAATCCATTTTAAAATAAGTAAATAGAGAATGCTATAAGAATCAGATAAAGCAAAACCTTCATTAAGATGTTCAGCCTCAGGCGTGGGAGCCCAAGAGGTTATTCAGCGGTGCAGTGAACTTTAACTACAGTTTGTAACTATAGTCAATTTCTTTTAGCGATGCAGATTTGCACCGACTCGCAGCGGTGCCCTTTTAGCTCGGAAAAGTTTCATGATCGCTGATTGGTTGGACGAGATAATTCTAACCAATCAGCGATCAGGAAAATTTTCCGAGCTAAAAGGGCACCGCTGCGAGTC
>NC_090747.1:108059945-108064945 GCF_036898095.1 Palaemon carinicauda | reverse complement strand
CACTACTCTATGAGTAAAATTGTGACCTCCGCCACGGCAGGTTATTTCTCAACCCTTTACTCGACCTTGACCTTTGACCTAGGACTTCCAAAAACGAATTTCTTCCAGGTCTAAACTTAACAATTAATCTCTAAAAGTTTCACTACTCTATGAGTAAAATTGTGACCTACGCCACGGCAGCTTATTTTTCGACCCTTTACTCGACCTTGACCTTTGACCTAGGACTTCCAAAAACGAATTTCTTCCAGGTCTCAACTTAACAATTAATCCCTAAAATTTCACTACTCTATGAGTAAAATTGTGACCTCCGCCACGGCAGGTTATTTCTCAAGCCTTTACTCGACCTTGACCTTTGACCTAGGACTTCCAAAAACGAATTTCTTCCAGGTCTCAACTTAACAATTAATCCCTAAAAGTTTCACTACTCTATGAGTAAAATTGTGACCTATGCCACGGCAGCTTATTTCTCAACCCTTTACTCGACCTTGACCTTTGACCTAGGACTTCCAAAAACGAATTTCTTCCAGGTCTCAACTTAACAATTAATCCCTGAAAGTTTCACTACTCTATGAGTAAAATTGTGACCTCCGCCACGGCAGGTTATTTCTCAACCCTTTACTCGACCTTGACCTTTGACCTAGGAATTCCGAAAACTAATATCTTCCAGGTCTCAACTTAGCAATTAATCTCTAAAAGTTTCACTACTCTATGAGTAAAATTATTTTTTGACCTTTTGCTCGACCTTGACCTTGCTTTGACTTAAGACTTTCAAAATAGAATTTCATCCACGTCTAAACACAACAAATAATCCATGAAAGTTTTACCACTATGAGTAAAATTGTGACCTCCGCCACGGGAGCTTATTTCTCGACCTTGACCTTTGACTTAGGACTTCCAAAAACGAATTTCTTCCACGTCTCATCATAACAATCAATTCCTGAAAGTTTCACGACTTTATGAGTAATATTGTGGTCAGGAAATTATTCACTCACAAACAAACAAACAAACACAAAAAAACGGCGAAAACATTACTTCCTTGAACTTTGTTGGCGGATGTAATAAGGGAATACAATAATACACCCTTTCTTTGCCCTTCTTTCCCAAGAGTAATTCGAAGAAGGTGAATCTTTCCTTTTCTTAATGAAGAGGAAGAGCCCATTGACTTTCCTTCATTCCTCACGGAAAT
The DNA here is from genome assembly GCF_036898095.1 of Palaemon carinicauda. Taxonomy (NCBI): domain Eukaryota; kingdom Metazoa; phylum Arthropoda; class Malacostraca; order Decapoda; family Palaemonidae; genus Palaemon; species Palaemon carinicauda. The sequence goes on along the minus strand of NC_090747.1, from coordinate 108,063,759 downwards.
AAAAGGAAAGCTTCTTTCCTTTCCAAAATGAGATGGAAGGGAAGTCGAGTCTTTCCATTTTTCAATGAAGCGAAATGGAAGGTCATTCTTTCATTCCTTACTGAGGCCGGCATGAGATCTGCCTGTATCTCCCTCCACAATGACGTAAAGGGTAAATTATCTCTTATTTGTCTCACAAGGGTAAAAGTTAGTCATTTTCTTTCGCTTTTACTTACAAATCTGAGAACGAAATCAATCTTTCCTCAGTGAGACATAAAGTGAAACATCAAATCCTCTATCTTTATCGAGGTAAAAAGGACTTACAAACATTGCTCCCTCTTTTTCTCAAGATACTGTAGAACAGACAATGTTTCTTTTCCCCTCACAAGAAGGTAGAAGTTATTAATTCTTTCCCCTTACTCACAAATCTGAGAACGAAAGCAATCTTTCCTCAGTGAGACATAAAGTTAGACATCAAATCCTTTATCTTTATCGAGGTAAAAGTTATCTTAAAACATCCGTTCATCTTCTGTCTGTCTGTATAGATTGCCTTACCTTGTGTAAGACCCGGGCTCTTGAAATTCATCTTCTCTAAGGAATAATGTAGAACAGACAATGTTTCTTTTCCCCTCACTGGAAGGAGAGTTAGTCTTTCAACTTCCTCAATCTTAGCCAAAGGTGCAGACCTTTGGCTAAGATTGAGGAATTGTGTTTCTTAATTCGCAACGGGATTATTATTTCAATAATTGATATTCGTTCAAAACGCGCAGTTATGATTGACAGTTCCATTAAGAACTTGTTATATTTCAGATTATATAGATGACAATGATGGCGAGAGAGGGAATATCATGAATTTATTATATTTTCATTATTATTATTATTATTATTATTATTATTATTATTATTATTATTATTATTATTATTATTATCATTGTTGTTGTTGTTGTTTTCCAAAGCCTAGTTACGAAATGTGAAAAAAAAACAATGAGAAAATTATATTAATATTTAAACAATCTTGGTAAGCATATTATGTTTCCTGTCAATAAATAAAAGCGACTCTAAATAAAACTAACCAAATATTTGATTGCATTATTACATTACTTCAAAAACTACTCTCTCTCTCTCTCTCTCTCTCTCTCTCTCTCTCTCTCTCTCTCTCATTCTTTATCGTTTTCTCTCGTTTCTGCCAGGGGACGTCAAAAGCTTTATTGAAGGGGGTCCTTCGGTATCTCATAAAACAGTATTGCTTCTGTAATTGACACTTTTATGTCTTGCGGGGGACTTTTACCTTACGACTTCTAGATGTTTCTGTTTTTATATGTTCATGTATTTATACTTGCATATATAGACATATACATACACAGATTTATGTATATATGTATAATATATATATGATGAAAATACACACACACACACACACACACATATATATATATACACACACACACACACATATATATATATATATATATAACGACAATGACAGATTATGGATGAACGTTAAAAATAATAGTATGGGTCCCTCGAGATTGCAAAAGGAGTCTTGGAAAGGAAGAGAAGACGATGGACTAACAAACTAGGAAAGTTTGCTGGTATGCGCTAGTACAGAAGCACCATAAATAGACGCAAGTGGAGGACTTTGTTCTGCAGTGGACTAGTAACAGCTGATGATGATGATGATGATATATATATATATATATATATATATGTATATATATATATGTATATATACATATATATATATATATATATATATATTCACATATAAAATGTAAAAAATGCTACAAATGGTTTTAAAAACCGCTAATGGTCATATCTATGGTATCAGTCTAGTTAGAAAGAGATAAATGATAACATCACAGACAGAGCAAATCCATTTCTTTCGCAATTACACTCTATTGCAAGACAAACATTTTCTCATGGAGGAATGTGAAATCCATAGGTGCACCAACGAAGGGTTCAGTTTCATGCCAATCAATTTAGTTTCAAGCATTTAGTCTGTAAATAACACCCAGTTTTCATCACCACGATGGCCAGTGGGGATTGGTGATGGTGGGAGATTTTTTTTTGATAGCTCACAACAAACCAACCTAGTATGGGTATCTCTGACTAGTACAGATAGAACAGCAAGCCCTTTCATCGCGTTAGGATATCCCCATTCAGAAAGATATATATTTATGTATATATATATATATATATATATGTATATATATATATATATATATACAGTATATATATGTATATATATATATATATACACAGTATATATATACATATATATATATATATATATATAATATATATATATATATATATACACATATACACACATATGTATATATATATGTATACATATATATATATATATATATATACACATATGTATATATATATATATATATACACATATGTATATATATATATATATATATATACACACCCATACATATATGGACACGCGCGTGTGTAGATGTGCTTGCGAGTCGCCTCCGAAACTTTCCAGAGATGCGAGGCTCACGAACGCTTGTTAGTTTACCCAACGACCGCACACTTTATGCATCAACTTTAACTTTGCGACTATTGGCCGAAAGTCAATACAGAAATGAACGCAACAATAGTTGGTTTCACTGAAATAAGCTTTTGCATATTTTTGCCAAACGGAAAAATGATAAAATAAGAGTTTTTTATCATTTTCTGTGGTGTGGGGATTGTTTTGTGACGAAAACCCCAATGAGTAAATGCTTTAAATATTTAAGGTTATTATTCCAGACCAAGATCAGACAATGGGGACGAGAGGATCATTTAGAACGGTAATGATTGATTTCGATTTATTTGGCAAAATCAATCAATCAATCATTGACGTTTTAAACAGCCCTCTTCTCCCCAATGAAATTGATATAGAACAGAATTTAAGTTGTTAAATGACCCTTTGAAATACTATAATGGATAAAATAATGATGAAAAACATATAAGAGTTTGGTATGAAACAGTAATTCAATTGAAAAATAAGATTACTTAAATGAAATATGGCGTGAATATCGTACTTTTAGAGCAATATTTGTATATGTGCAGATGGAAAATTTAACATACTTGGACATTTCTCAGCCTTAAAGATATTCACATGATAAATCATCATCAACATCTTCTCCTATGCCTATTAACGCAAAGGACCTCGGTTAGATTTTGCCAGTCGTCTCTATTTTTATCTTGAACGTTTAATTCAATACTAATCCATACACCATTTCCTACTTCGCACTTCATAGTCCTCAGTCATGTAGGCTTGGGTCTTCCAACTCTTCTAGGGCCTTGTGGAGCCAAGGTTAACGTGTGAAGCCCAACTGAACGTTTGATAACTAGACATGATATCTTTTCCAAAAAAGTAATTATCTTCTGAATATCAGTAATAAAATCAATTCATATATCAGTATTTGTCTCATATGTTGACCAAAATATCGCATGATATTAATATATAAGGCGGCCACATCTGTTTAATTGGATATGCATTCATTTGAGGATGTCTATCCTCTTTTAATTGATTATAACCAAACAAGAGGTGTTTTTTTTTTTTTTTTTTTGGCGGCTCAAGTTCCGTTCTACAAAAAAAAGCTGATTTATAATAGAATGAAGAAATTCCTATCAAAAAGCCTGCAAAAAATGACAAGAATTCTTATTAGAAATATAAAGAACGTTTCTGGCCTTTGCTTTTTGGAATTATTATTTATTACCAAACGTCGAATTAAAAGAAATAAAAAAATAAAATAAATCTTGAAAAGAAACCAATCCGAAATAATATAAATAATTGACTAATGAAAGCAGCTAAAACCAAACGAGTGGA
>NC_090747.1:108052445-108054945 GCF_036898095.1 Palaemon carinicauda | reverse complement strand
GTATATTTTATAATAAATCTATCACAATTTAATAATAAGGAAATAAAATTTGCAGAGAACACTCCATTGTAAAATCCTCTAATTGAAAGGAGTAAATTCACATTTTGAACTAATAAGTTAAAGGCAGCATATTCTATCACAAACCTACCAAAATACAATAATAAGGAAATAAACCCCAAGAAAACATATCAAGATATATTTCAAGCATTCAGTCGTTCCTAAAGCGATAAGCCGAAATGTTTCTGAGGATATAAAATACCGAATTCCCCAGAGGACATTTGCCACCGGCAAAATGGCTGCCAATAAACTTGGGGATTCATTTCTAGCATCAGGGTGCATTTGCACTGAGGAGAGTTTTATTTTGTCTTTTTTTTTTCACGAGATGGACAGGAAACGACTGTGGCTTTCATGCCAAATGTATTGATCATCAGTGCTATCTGAGGGAGAATTATTCCAGGCCGATGAGTGAATTAGGTCTTAAGACAGATGGGAAGTAAATATTCTATTTGGTCGTTACTTCACATGTAGTTTATTTATTTCGTTATTTCCTTTCCTCACTGGGGTATTTTTCGCTATAAGAGCCCTTGGGCTTATAGCAACCTGTTTTTCCAACTAGGGTTGTAGCTTATCTAATAATAATAATAAAAATAATAATAATAATAGTAATAATAATAATAATAATAATAATAATAATAATAATAACAACGACAAGAATAATTAATAATAATGATAAAAAAAATAACAATGAAAATCAAAAGCCACGGTAATGTTAAAATATATTATTGTAAAATGGTAAAAAATATACAAGGAGAGACTTTCGGATACTGCTCCGTATCCCTCTTCAGTCCTACTGGCGGTTAAACATTGTTTAACCGTCAGTAGGACTGAAGAGGGATACGGAGCAGTATCCGAAAGTCTCTCCTTGTATATTTTTTACCATTTTACAATAATATATTTTAACATTACAGTGGCTTTTGATTGTCAATATTATAGCCTCGTTACGGAGGTTCCTTAGTTCAATAATAATAATAATAATAATAATAATAATAATAATAATAATAATAATAATAATAATAATAATAATAATAATATGAGTTCAAATCATCTTCATCAGCCGCAACTACTCCACTGTTAGACAAAGACCTCAGACATGTCCTTCCACTCACGTCTGTTTATGGCCTTTCTAAGCCAGTCTATACCCGCAAATTTTCTTAGCTCGTGAATCCATCGTCCTCTCTTCAATTAGGCCATCTTATTATTCATTAGACGGCTTCTTGAATATTTTCAGGTAGTTACTTAAATCGAATATACCATATAAATCTCTAATTGTACAAGAAATTGTTACCTAAATGTCAATTAAATCGTTCTATGCCAATCTCAATATAAATGTTGAATTCATGGCTCGCTAACTGTCAGTCAAAATCCTCCCTAAATGTACGTCAGACGACAGCATTAGCGTTTTTCAAACAGCTACAAAAATGCCCATCAAAGGTTCTATAAATATCTATCAAACGATTCTTTAATTGTCTGGCAAACAGCTATATTTTAGTGTAAAAACAGGAACGTACGAAGTGACTCAACTAACAAGAAAAATAATGATATATATTAAAAGTTTCATCCCAAGTTTATCAATCAATACCTATTACATGTGAAAGTAAAAATGTGGAGATTAATTTCCTCATCATTCATTCTTGTGAATAGAGAGCCATCTCTCTAAAGGCCTATCTCCAATAAGGATATATTGCTCTTATTACGCTTGAAAAATATTTGAAATCATAGTAAGAATTAAATGTTTCTAAAATATCCTGTTTTAATTGTTCATTACATCCCATGTAGTTTATCTATTTCCCTGTTTCCTTTCCTCACTGGGTTATTTTTCACGGTTGGAGCCCTGGGCAAATAGTATCCTGCTTTTCCAGCTAATGTTTTAGCTTAGTTAATAATAATAATAATAACAATAATAATAATAATAATAATAATAATAATAATAATAATAATAATAATTATAATAATAACAACAACAAAGATAAATATAATGCTATACATATTGAAATAATCTATTTTGAGTAATGAACAGAAAAACAATTCAATGGATGCCAAATGATATACAAATAAAATATCCCATGACTTGTACAACTAAGACAGTCTTAATGGTAACCAACGAGAGAGAGAGAGAGAGAGAGAGAGAGAGAGAGAGAGAGAGAGAGAGTGAGTTTCTACATTTTCTTTAATTATTTTTATTAAGGTTAGAAGAAAAATACTCAGTAGAATATACATTTTTACAGAGAGAGAGAGAGAGAGAGAGAGAGAGAGAGAGAGAGAGAGAGAGATATGAAGTTACTACATTTTTCTTTAATTATTTTCATTAAGGTTAGAAGAAAAATACTCTGTAGAATAGACATTTTTGGAGAGAGAGAGAGAGAGAGAGAGAGAGAGAGAGAGAGAGAGAGAGTTTCTACATTTTTCTTAAATTTTTTTTAAGGTTAGAAGGAAATTATTC
>NC_090747.1:108033492-108048492 GCF_036898095.1 Palaemon carinicauda | reverse complement strand
CTGTGAAATTGAAATGAACTCCAGTATTCTAAATACCATTTATATTCAATATCTACAGACCAGTGCTGAAATAGTTCAAAAGATATCTGTGAAATTGAAATGAACTCAAGTAGTCTAAATATCATTTATATTGAATATCAAGAGACCATTGCTGAGACTGTTCAAAAGATATTTGTGACATTGAAAAAGAAAAAAAAAATCCGGCATGAAATTCTGTAGGAATCTAAAAACCTTAGTAGTCATTTGATCTAATCACGATACATCCATTCAGTTCAAGTTTCCTCTTTCCTTGTATGATATCAAGCACTTTTAATCCTGCCTCTTGAGAGTAAAAATCAGTCATGAAATCTGAACAAATTCTGTGTGAATCCTAAAACCTTAGTAGTCATTTGATCTAATAACGATAACTCCATTCAGTTCAAGTTTCCTCTTTCCTTGTATAATATCAAGCACTTTTAATCCTGCCTCTTGAGAGTAAAAATCAGTCATGAAATCTGAACAAATTCTGTGTGAATCCTAAAACCTTAGTAGTCATTTGATCTAATCCCGATACACCCATTCAGTTCAAGTTTCCTCTTTCCTTGTATGATATCAAGCACTTTTAATCCTGACTCATGGAGTTTGTTATGGCAAAACGCCGTGTCGACCAAAATCCTCCCCACTTACTACACTTCTTCACAACTCACGCTGAGTCACACATTTGTATCTGACCAATCTTTTGTCGACGCAATCGACAGATTTTCTCATACTTCCCATTCTTCTTCGAGTGGACTTTTCATGTCGTGTGTTTGAAGTGTTGTTCGAGCGTGTGAACGGGGTAGTTGGTTGTCGAACGGTTCGAAGAAAGACAGATGTAGCCTGACTTTTGTGAGCGTGGTTTCATTGTCCACAAACCTTATGCATTTGTAGCTGACTTTACCGTTCTATAGAGATATTACGAGGCATTAACCTCCTGGAAAATACTCTACTAATATAAAATCTTGCCAATAACTGATAACAAGAAACAAAAAGAAGGCTAAAAACGCACTTTTTTTTCCTTGACAGATAACTGATACGTGGAAACAAAATAATATCTAGCCGCATTTTATTATTATTATTATTTATCATGGATTATTTTCCATGTTGGGGCCCCTGGGCTTATAGCATTCTGCTTTTCCAACTAGGGTTGTTAGGGTTGTAGCTTAGCAATTATTATTAATAATAATAATAATAATAATAATAATAATAATACATAAATCATTATAAGACCTATTGCGTTGTTCTTTGAGGCAAATCAAAGGCAGAAAAATTGAAAATGCGTTCTTAATAAACTATAGAAGCCCTTACCACAAACCTTGCTCTATCATAAGGATAAAAAAGTAGTCCCCTTTCACAGTTCTCGTAGACTACAATCAGTTCTCGACATACGAAAATGAATGAATGAATGAATGATATGAAGTTATCTGGCATACGAAAATTAAGGTGAAGTTCTACATTATGGGATTTCCACCTCAACTGCTGAATAAAATTGAATAAAATCACATACAAGGAAGGAAATCATTATCTAAAATAAATTAACATAATACTAACGAAGGCCAAGAATCATATACAATACAGAAACAAATAAAAAAAAAAGGATAATTATCTAGGAAAAAAAAAGTTCCCTCGATGCTTTGAGAGTTTCAACTCTTCAGAAAGTATCGGAAACTGAATTGGGAGAGGGAGAGGAGGGGGGGGGGGGGGGGAGGGGGGATAGGTTTCGATCCCATTCTAAGGGATGTATCCCCTTTCACAAAGGGTCAGTAATTGATTACACAAGACGTTCCAGTCTTATCCTAAGGGATCTAAGCCTTCAAAGGTGATCAAAGATTACCAGATCCTTTGTAGAGCACCGCTAATGAATTTAATCTATCAAAAACATCTCTCCCTTATAATGCTCGTGGCTCAATAGAACACGATATCACAAATGCTTGAAGGTTTCATTAGAGCCAACATGAATTACATTAACAGATACTCGAAGTGAGGTGCTTACGGAATTACATTGAGAGAGAAATGTATTGTAGATTTAGAAATAGAAATCTAATTTTAATTAAGAATTATAATGAAAATTCTCAAATATTTATTCAAGTTCAAATTTGCCGCAAGTGTTTTTTTTTTTTTTATATTGAACTGCCTGATTATAGGTTTCATTAGAGCCAACATGAATAACATTAACAGATACTCAAAGTGAGGTGTTTACGGAATTACATTGAGAGAGAAAGGTATTGTAGATTTGGGAAATAAAATGTAATTATCTTAATCAAGAATTATATTGAAAATTCTCAAATATCTATTCAAGTTCAAATTTGCAGCAAGTGTTTTTTATGTTAGGTGCTTGAAAATTGTCTTGTGTTACTTTCTCGAACCCAAAGAAATGATATTCTGAATTTAATTAGAATTGTTGAACTGGCTGCTTAAAGGTTTCATTAAAGCCAACATGAATTATATTAACAGATACTCAAAATGGGGTGTTTACGGAATTACATTGAGAGAGAAAGGTATTGTAGATTTGGAAATGGAAATGTAATCATCTTAATTAGGAATTTATATGTAATGAAAATTCTCAAATATTAAGATACCCAAAGTGAGGTGTTTACGGAATTACATTGAGAAAGGTAATGCATATTTTGAAATGGAAATGTAATTATCTTAATTAAGATTTATAATGAAAATTCTCAAATATTTATTCAAGTTCAAAATTGCCGTAAGTGTTTTTTTTTTATGTTGAACTGGCTGATTAAAGGTTTCATTAGAGCCAACATGAATTACATTAACAGATACTCAAAGTGATAGTGTTTACGGAATTACATTGAGAGAGAAAGGCAATGTACATTTGAAAATGGAAATGTAATGATCTTAATTGAGATTTTTCATGAAAAGAAAATTCTCAAATATTTATTTAAGTTCAAATTTGCAGCAAATGTTTTTATGTTAAATAGGCTGACGTCTTTTAATGATTATATATGAAAGATCTGCTTTAATATTGTTACTGTTCTTAAAATATCTTATTTTATTTGTTCATTACTAGTTTATTTATTACCTTATTTCCTTTCTCAGTAGGCTATTTTTTCCTGTTGGGGCCCTTGGGCTTATAGCATACTGCTTTTCCAACTAGTATTGTAGCTTAGAGAGTAGTAATAATAATAATAATAATAATAATAATAATAATAATAATAATAATAGTAGTAATAATAATAATATTAATAATAATAACAACAACAACAATAATAATATTAATAATAATAATAATAATAATAATAATAATAATAATAAAAATAATAATAATAGCAACAACAACACCAATAATAATAATAATAATAATAATAATAATCCTCTTCAATTTAGATTTTAATTTTTTATGTCACGATATAGCTATCAGAAAACTGCTAATAAATTACCACTAGAATTGTGACGCTTGTTAATACTCAATTACTCAATCAGAACTTCTCTCTTTTATAATTGTATACATAAAATACATAAAAATATACATGAAACGATACATTCCTTAATAAAATCTCAAATTCTAAAAAGACGAAAATAAAACATCCGTTAGTGATAAACAGGATTTACGTCCTCGCCAACATAACAGACGCAGGGAAAAAAAAAGAAAAAAGAAAAAAAAAGACGAATTCTGGACAAAGGCAGATATAAAAGTAAATTCCAATTGTACAGGTGCGCAGATATTATTATTATTATTATCATTTTTATTATTATTATTATTATTATTATTACTTGCTAAGCTACATCACTAGTTGGGAAAGCAGGATGCTATAAGCCCAGGGGCCCCACCGGGGAAATAGCCCAATGAGGAAAGGAAACCAGGAACACTAATAACATTAAAACCAATATTTCCTATATAAATTATAAATACTTTAAGAAAACAAGAGGAAGAGCAATTAGATAAAATAGTGTGCCCGAGTGTAGCCTCAAGCAAGAGAACTCTAACCCAAGACGATGGTACACAGGCTATGGCACTACATGTATTTAAATGGATTCTGGATAATATCACACGGGTACACATTAATTCCAGGTACAAAAGTGGTGGATAACAGGGGGAGGGTGGGCCTAGGCACCCTAGCAGTATCAACTAACCTTGGCTTAATCCCTCGTCAGGCTGGGAGGAGCGAAACGAAGAAAAGTCCCCTTTTTTTCTGTCGGCTACCCCCCAAAATTGGATAAATAGATAGATAGATAGACAAATGGAAGATACAAATGAATTCCAGACTCAGAACTTCAAAAGTTCGAAAGTTTTATTGTTGAAAAGGCTGACATAAGTCTTTTTTATATTTTATATATGAAATATGTTTTGATGTAGTTACTGTTTTTGAGATATTTTATTTTAATTGTTTATTATTTCTCATATCGTTAATTTCCTTATTACCTTTCCTTGCTGGGCTATTTTTCCTTGTTGGAGCCCTTAGGCTTATAGCATCCCGTTTTTCCAACTAAGGTTGTAGCTTAGCTGGTAATAATAATAATAATAATAATAATAATAATAAAACATACACACATACATATATACACGAATGAACATTAATTCCAGGCACACACGCCTAAAGAAAAACAAATCAGAACACAAGTAGTGATAAAAATGTATTCAAGACCCGCCCATGTAAATAAAGATGAATACCATGTTCACAAATACATAAACATGATTAATTCGACGTGTAAACATGGGGTATACATGCATCCGGGGCACACACCAATTCAGCATCAAATATCATATCTTGAATAGCAACGTCAACATGGAACCAATTTATATGTTACTATTGTCAGAGCTGACTTCCCAAAAGGTTGTCAGGGGGAGTGGATTATGGGACTACGAACTATGGCACAATAACACTTTTCAATCTCTCTCTCTCTCTCTCTCTCTCTCTCTCTCTCTCTCTCTCTCTCTCTCTCTCTCTCTCTCTATTTTGAAGAATATTCTGTCTAGTTTCAGATGGGTCTCTCTCTCTCTCTCTCTCTCTCTCTCTCTCTCTCTCTCTCTCTCTCTCTCTCTCTCTCTCTCTCTCTCATTTTGAAAGAGTGCTGTCTGCTTCTAGAAAGCGCGCTCTCTCTCTCTCTCTCTCTCTCTCTCTCTCTCTCTCTCTCTCTCTCTCTCTCTCTCATCTACACAAACAGCAACACTAACTATTTGATCATGATTTCACGAGAATTGCACAACACCACCTTTGTCACAAGGACCAAATTACCCTGCAACGTACACGAGCATATCGCCAATTTTGAAGGGACCTAATCCTCCTGTTTTGACGGAAGCGACGTCTTTATTGACAAAAGGCTGATTCCGGCATCGCAGAAGAGGAGAAACTATAGACATCGGTACCACCTACGTGTGTTGACTCAGTGTTACGTATTTACCAAACAATGCTAACGTATTCGCTTGCTGTCTGATAAGCTGCGATTTGGGATATAATGTTAAAATTTAAACCAGGAAATAAGAAGAATGGCAGGCTAGTAAACATTATAAAGGTGTCACGACTGAGATGGTGTGGACGCGTGCTGAGAATGGATGGTGAAGAGGGAGTGAGGAGGGTTTGGGGGGAACCTGTTAGAGGGAGAAGCTCGAGAGAGGGGCGGATAATTATACGGCAATATAAGGTGGAGGATGAGATGGGGTGGGGGGAGGTTTGATGGAAGAAGATACCTTTGATAGGAGGCATTGGAAAGAGCGCACAAGGCAACCGACCCCTTATGTTAGGATAACGGTGGCAAATGGGCTAAAATTTATATTTCATTATATCTTATCTACTTTTTAATCAATCTTCACCTACTATAATGATAAAAAATCGAATGGATTATTCTATGAAATATACTTCCGGGTAGCTATATATATATATATATATATATATATATATATATATATATATATATATATATATATATAATATATATATATATATATATACACCCCAATTAAGTTTTACCTATTCACTGAGAAAATAACTATGTAAGGATGACTTTTAATGATCAAACGAGATATATAACAGGTACTTTGAAGTTGCACCAGCGTAATATCGTTCTTCAGAAGAGGACATACACAATGGCGAAGCCTATTAGATTTTATAACGATGTCGTTTGTAAAGATTGATGAAATCATCGATTGTAAAGAACGCTATACAATTATATCATGGCGAAACATCAACAATTTGTTAGTCGGATTGTTAGAATGAATTCTAAATTTCAATAACGATACAAAAATCATATCATATCATATTGGAATTAATACTTCATGGGGGAATACATATATCACAAAGATAAAGCAAATATAATAATCAAATGTATATTTAACCACAAACTTAAAATATAAATTAAAAATAATATAGTATTAAAAGCAATCAACAACTGAATATAGGAATTTAACAGACCTCATTCCGAGAAAACTAAATGGAAATTATTATTATATCAGCATTCATATATTCTGTATATATATATATATATATATATATATATATATATATATATATATATGCTTACACATAAACATATACTGTATATATATATATATATATATATATATATATATATATATATATATATATGTATATATGCAATATATATATGTATATATATATATACATACATATATACTGTATATATACATATACATATACTGTATATATATATATATATATATATATATACATATATATATATATACATATATATATATATATATATATACATATATATATATATACATATATATATATATGTACACACATATGCATATACTGTATGTATGTATGTATATATATATATATATATATATATATATATATATACATACACATACATATACTGTATATATATATATATATATATATATATATATATATATATATATATATATATATATATATATATTCAAGTGATGGTAAAATTGCAGTAAAAGATGCTACCGCTCGTCAAAGAATTTATCAGTGATTCACGATTATCTGGTAATATGCAAAGAATGGTCGACAAAAGGTCGGTGTAAAGTATTTCAGAACAGTTAAGAGGGAGGTGAATTCTAAAGGGTGGATTATCATTTTTAATCAAAGTGGAGATAATTCAGTCCAGGGGATGATAAATGGCCTTATATTAGTGTTGGAAATGAATGGTTTTGATATCTTGGAAGCGGAAGGGTGCCTGCGAAGGTTCTTGTAATAATAATAATAATAATAATAAAAATAATAATAATAATAATAATAATAATAATAATAATAATAATAATAATAATGTCCCCTCTTGTGCTGAGGAAATGGACATGGGCAGATATGTGGACACTAGGCTAACAGCATGGGTTCCAAAAGATTGCAAAAAAAGCAGGGGAAGGAATAGAAGACGATTGATTGACGAGCTAAGAAAATTTGCGGGTATAAACTGGCAGAAAGACCATAGAGATTGCAAAAGCAGCAGGGGAAGGCAAAGACGATTTATTGACGAGCTAAGAAAATTTGCGGGTATGAACTATCAGAAAGACCTTAAACTGGCATCAGTACAAGGATACGTCTGAGGCCTTTGTCCTGCAGTGAATTTGCAACGGCTGCTGATGATGATGTTATCTTAACATGCACTTTTCCTCTTTGAGGAATGGCTGCAGAAAGTGTAAGCCTTCTCCTTTCATAGAAAATCATCTTAGCTTTAGGATTAATAGTTCTAAACTCTTGTTTAATATATCTGCGACCCACAGCAATCAAATAACTATCAGTGGAAGATTCCCTGATTAAGTCAACAGTGCCACGATGGGATGGAATAATATTAGGATATGCGACAAAAACGTATTTATGATAACAGTAAAGGGAACATATTGTTAGAGGGTAAGGTCTGAGAGAGAGAGAGAGAGAGAGAGAGAGAGAGAGAGAGAGAGAGAGAGAGAGAGAGATCTTAGATGAAACAATTCGTAACCAGCAATGTAATTTTTTCTTAAAAATGTTAAAAGTAATAACAATAAATTTTTAAAAACCAAATCCCTAAAATTTTATTCAAAATATTGCATGTAATCTCTTATCCCAAATGTCTGTTCGTTTAAAACATTTCATAAACTAATTCTTCCTAAATGTCTAATCATCCAATATATAAAATGAACTCTTCCTAAAAGTCTGTTTATTTAATACAACATTTGAACTCAAGCTTTCGATATAAATATTTATTCAGATAATTTCACCAACTCTACATAAATGTCGATTCGAACAATGTATTATATAAACAACTTGAATTCTAAAACCTGTTCGCTCAATGTATTCCTTTAACTATCTCCTCGTGAACTCCCATCCGTTCAGTGCCTATTTCGCTGCCTTCCTTCCATCCCCAAAAAATTGCCTTGATAGGCCTAAGTCCCAAACGGCCGCCCCAAAACGAGGAGCAAACAAAAACCACCCAGTTTTTCCTCGAGCACTTGAACAAGGGAAGGCAATTCAGGCTCTGTTTACTCGAGTGTTTGTCCTTTGTCAACATTTGTCTTAGAAGAACACACATTATGCCTTTTGATACGGAAAAAAATAGAAGGAAAATGGAGGGGGAGGTAAGATAGTCCCTGCTGGGTGGGTGAGGTGGAGGGGTGGGGGGCAAGACTCTCCATGGGGGGGTAGGGGGGGAGGGGTATGAAGAAAGCGAAGATGCTGTGGCATGTCTCTCCATCCCATAATCAAACCACTGCATTGTAGTGGAAAGCCAAAAGCAATAGAGAGAGAGAGAGAGAGAGAGAGAGAGAGAGAGAGAGAGAGAGAGAGAGAGAGAGAGGTTGGTAAACAAATGTCGACTGGGTTGCTGGCGAAGAAAGTGTCGAAAATTCTTATTTACCGTGTGTGATATTTTTTTGGCCCGTGACGGCAAAAGGAACTTGCCTCTGGGATATCCTATTTTCCGTCCATGAAATATTTGTGCCTAAGGAAATATGAGAATGGAAGTTTGTGAGAGGAGGGTTATCTTTAATGTACAAAATGTATATACAAATGTATATAAATATACAGCATATATATATATATATATATATATATATATATATATATATATATATGTGTGTGTGTGTGTGTGTGTGTGTAAATATACATATGGTAGAGAGAAGGTAGTCATACCATGGTGAGAGGGAGTACACAGAGATGTACACTGTGTGTCCTCGTGTGCATAATTTTTGACGGGGCAGGTACACTTGTATGTATGTATACATATATTATTATTATTATTATTATTATTAATATTATTATTATCATTATTATTATTACTAAGCTACAATCTAGTTGGAAAAACAGGATGCTATACGGCCAAGAGCTCCAAAAAGGAATAAAATAGTCCAGTGAGGAAAAGAAATAAGGAAATAAATAAACTAGAGCAGTAATGAACAATTATAATAAAGTAAAATATTTTAAAAACAGTAACGACATCCAAACAGATCTTTCATATATAAAATATAAAGAGAGACTTGCGCCAGCCTCTTTAACATAAAAACATTTACAGAACATTTGAACTTTTGAGGTTCTACCGATTCAACTGCCGTATTAGGAAGATCACATTCCACTACTTTGTCGCAGCTGGAATAAAACTTCTAGAATAGGCCTAATGTGTAGTGTTGAGCCTCGTAACTGGGTCTGTATGTAGTTTATAAAACTGGGTCCGTATGTAGTTATAAAATAACCCCGGAAAATAAAGTAAGCCACTCTTACTGGTCTGAACATAACGACTTTCTTTTCTTTGTCTATCTGCTGTGCCTTTTTTTATGATACACATACGAACACACAGAAAGTATATATACATACATATATATATATATATATATATATATATATATATATATATATATATATATATATATGATAAATATTTGCATATTTAGACGTATGTTTTTTTCATATTCAAATAAGCCATATATATTTTTGCTACATTAATGTCTACATTCTCTTAACAACCTCGGGATCAGAGCCCCAGGCGAAATCACAGAAAGACAAGAGCTTGTGACCGGGCGGGGAAAGAACCCTGGTCCGGCAAACTTGTAGAGACAGTGACTACCACTTGGCCACGAATCTTTCTTCGCTCTGATCCCGAGGTCGTTAAGAGAATCCAAACATTAATGTAGCAAAATTATATATGGCTTATTTGAATATATATATATATATATATATATATATATATATATATATATATATATATATATATATATATAGATATATATATATATATATGCGTGTGTGTGTGTTTTGTGTGTGTGTTTGTTGGGGTGTACACAGATCTACACTAACAACTGTCCCCCTCGTTAATTTTTCTAATGACGGTCTTTTGAAAACAGCCAATTGACGATTAATTCCAAATCATTCGTGTAAAAGTGAATGAAAATAAAAGAATAGGGTTGGGTCCAATGGGGAAACAAAGCCAGAAAAGGTAACATTTTCTTTCTCAAGAAAGAAAAAATATGGACTGCATAGATTAAAAGGCTTAGCACGACCTATTTCTACTCATCTATCTGATCGTTTAGAATTTAGACTTTTCCTGTAAGAGAGATTCACCCTCGCCCACTTTTACTTTAAAGATTTTTAAGATCTCATTGCTATACAACCCCTCTTAAACACAATTCCTAAGTTTGCTGCGTTTTATAGCTTACAGCCGCTCTTACACAACTTCTAAAGTGTGTTGCTTCTCGTTGCTATACAACCCCTTCTTACACACAACTTCTAAAGTGTGTTGCTTCTCGCTGCTATACAACCCCTTCTTTCACACAACTTCTAAAGTGTGTTGCTTCTCGTTGCTATACAACCCCTTCTTATACACAACTTCTAAAGTGTGTTGCTTCTCGTTGCTATACAACCCCTTCTTACACACATCTCTTAAGTGTGTTGTTTCTCGTTGCTATACAACCCCTTCTTACACACAACTTCTAAAGTGTCTGAAATTCTCGTTGTTATTCACCCCTCTTACACACAACTTTTAAGTGTAAGTCTCCTTGCTATACACCCCCTCTTACACACAACTCTTAAGTGTGTTGCGTCTCATTGTAATACTACAGCCCCCTTTTCCACACTGTTCTTAGCGTGTTGTGTCTCATTGCTATACACCCCCTACTCTTACGTGTGTTGCGTCTCATTGTTATACTACACCCCCTTTTACACACAGTTCTAAGTGTACTGTGTTTCATTGCTAACACCCCCGCTTTCACACAACTTTTAAGTGTTGCGTTTCATTGTTATACAACCCCTTCTTACACACAACTGCTAAAGTGTCTTGCGTCTCGTTACTATACATGACCTTTTACAAACTACTCCTATGTTGTGTCTCATTGCTATACACCCCTTCTTACAAACAATTCCCAAGTCTGTTGCAAGTTTCGAAGCATTGAATGTTATGATGTGTGTTCATTTTGGTCGATGAGAATATAATTTTGACCGTCGATGTTTACGTACTTAAATGTAAGATTTATTGTGATTACCAAACAAAATATCTCTGAAGGAACTGTAATCGTAAGTGGATGGGCATCTAAATATAGGAATGAGATTCCTACGTTTAATGACTTTTATTTGATATTTTTATAAGTCTTCAAGTATTATTCACACACACACACACACACACACACACACACGAAAGCGCTTGGTACCTGGTCTTACCCTTTCCTGTCTCCTGTGGATTTTACACTTTAATATCTGTCACGTGCAGTTTTGTGACTGATAAGTAATATATATATATATATATATATATATATATATATATATATATATGTATATATATATATATATATATATATATATGCGCGTGTGTATGTGTGTGTTTATACAGGTCACTAGTATATACGACTTCAGGACAAGTTAAAAACAGCTGGCTGGTCTCTTCAACAGAGCAAAAATAATGTTATATAACTAGTCAAGCAACCTCATCCCACGAATAATATGCATACACACATCAAGTATCAACCTACACCCATCTATCTCGTTCTGAAAGAAAAAAGAAAAAGAGATGAAAAATACAGATATGTATGTATATGAAGTCTGCCCCATGTATACTTGGATACACCCATCGACTCTCGCCAGGGATTATTCAACACCAACTCTTCAGCAACGCCATAGTAATGTTCAGCAAACATTGCTGAGTGAAAGGTTGACACAGTTGGAAATTGAATAATGTTTATTCTTCTTCCTCCCCATATTGTGATATGGTTTACTGACTGGAATTGTTTGTATTATTTAGATGAATATTCAACGAATTTCATTCAATGATTTTTTTCATTTTTATTCATGACAACGATTCTATTAAAACATTTGAAGTATATGATATTTATATACACAATACGGAAAATCATACGCACATTCCAGCAACAATAAGAAATGCAGATATTTCTAGGCCACTGCAGGACAAAGGCCTCAGATATGTCCTTAGTCATGACTGGGATTTGGCCATTTTCATCACCAATCCCATCCTCTGCGGATTGGTGATGATGGGAGAATTTTGTCTGATCTCTTACAGCAAACCAACCTAGTATGGATGGCGCTGACTTGTACAGCTTTGCTGATCATGGCGATATACAAACCATTGCAACACATAGTACAGCAATTATAAAACTACTAAAAGGTAGTGAGGAAAATTGTCTACTATTACTAGTAGATAGATAGTCCCAAAAATCAGGACACTAAAGATTTAAAGTTTTTTTTTTTTTTTTTTTTTTTTTTTTTTTTTTTTTTTTTTTTTTTTTTTTTTTTTAAGAGGAAAAAATGATAAAACATTTTAGGGTGTGTAACTACCAAGACATGGCGGGAAGATAAAAGTTAAAAATAATTTTTTCTTCTGATGATTAATCTATTTACAACTGCTACTATATCTAGCATTGTAAGTGATCAGTGACTTAAGTATTATTTGTAAATGTACATGCATCTCTCCCTTTATATATATATATATATATATATATATATATATATATATATACATACATATATATATATATATACATACATATATATACATATGTATATATATATATATATATATATATATATATATTATATATATATATATATATATATATATATATATATATATATATATCCCCACAGAAGGCATGTCTTCTGGTTTAAATTATTTTTTTGAAGGCGATTGTTGTCTGATCCATACATTGTTAAGCAAAAATAAAACCACCCAGACATTTAGCTACCTTGTACATTATTCTTAAGTTAGACGAACACATGTGAGCATGCTACCGATAATAAAATGAGGATCACATTTACACATGTATATACACCCACCATTACATACATATTCACATTTACACATATACAGTATATATATATATATATATATATATATATATATATATATATATATATTTTAACATGTACAAATACATACGTATACCAATCCTTTTATACATAATTACCCAGTCAGTCACATCCAAAGACATACGCAACATACAGAAAGACACGGACAACATAAGCACCTCGCAAACAAAACTATTCCAACCATAAAGGCAATTAAGAAAGAAAATCTTAGGAGAAAACGGCAACTTTAAAAACAAATCTTTTGAGAAACATCACTCCCATCTAGATGGGAATGTTGCATGTCCCCAATTGGCATGAACTAGTTGCCGGAGAGAGAGAGAGAGAGAGAGAGAGAGAGAGAGAGAGAGAGAGAGACTTCAAAAGAAATATTTCTATTCATAATCGTCGCCAGATGTCATTCATCATTTCTATTGTTGTTATTTGTGTGTCATCGTGTCTTTGCCTTTGATTTCATTTTATTTTGGGGCATAAAAATGAGGGTAAATGATTGAAAATAGTTTGATTATTGGGCTGAGAAAAGAGCTTTGGTCGTACTGCTTAAATGCACGTGAGGCATGAATTATTATTATTATTATTATTATTATCGATATTATTATTATTATTATTATTATTATTATTATTATTATTACTTGCTAAGCTACATCCCTAGTTGGAAAAGCAGGATGCTATAAGCCCAGGGGCTCCAACAGAGAAACTAGGCCTATGAGGAAAGGAAACAAGGAAAAATAAAATATTCTAAGGACAGTAACATTACAATAATTATTTCCTATATAACCTATGAAACCTTTAACTATATAAGAGGAAGAGAAATAAGACAGAATATTGTGCCTGAGTGCACCCTCAAGCAAGAGGACTCTAACCCAAGACAGTGGAAGACCATGGTGCAGAGGCTATGGCACTACTCAAGGCTAATAATGAAAATAATAAAAATAGTAATAATGATAAAAATGACAATAATAACAGGAAAAATAACGTTCAAATTCATAATAATGAAATGAAAACACAATAAAGAAAAGTTTGAGAACATAATGTATATGAAAATTTAACTAAGACTATATAGCTCCACAAATGTATAAAATAATTTCGGATGCGAAATATATTGAAAATTACAAATATGAGTAATGTTGGCAGAAAAATGAGGAAAAGAAAAATTAACACAAGTAATAAGCAAAACATTAATATTGTAAAGTTAAAGTCGATTTTATTCAATTGCGGTGAATGTGTGCTAATCTTATTGGCTTTTGGAAGATATACTTGCAAGTCTATTTCCCTTCAAACTCGTAATTCAAAAATATTTCAGCTTTATATTCGAGAATTTCGTTGAAATCCACAATAGGATTAAAAGAAAAAAATTACCAATGAATTTTATTTGGAACGAGTTATTGCCTTCGCCCTGTTTGTTTGTTTGTGTGTGTGTTTGCTTGTGAACAGCTCTCTGGCCACAAGTTTGTGTGGATGTGTGTGTGTGTTTGTGAACAGCTTCCTGGCCACAATTTTAATGATAGCGTAATGAAACTTGCAGGGATTAACTGTTATGTAAAAAGCTGGATATGATTAACTTTTGTAAGGTCAATGTTAAAGGTCAAGGTCATAGTCAAGCAAAATGTCCAATTCATATAAATCAGAAATGAGTTTGGACATCGTTGTCACAGAGACTTCAAACTTGGTTCATATTTGAGTATATGAAAATCCACGCTAATCAATACATGGTAAGGTCACAGGTCAAGGTCGATCAAAAGGTGGAGAAATA
>NC_090747.1:108010992-108030992 GCF_036898095.1 Palaemon carinicauda | reverse complement strand
ATCTATATAATTATAAATTAAATTCTATATATAAATATGAATAAATATATATGTGTATATATATATATATATATATATATATATATATATATATATATATATATATATATATATATAGGTTGGTCTGCTGTGAACGATCGGACAAAAAACTTCCACCATCGCCAATCCGCACTGGCCGGCGTGGTGATGAAAACTGGATAAACCCCAGACATGAATAAGGGCATGTTGAGGCCTTTGTCCTGCAGTGGACTAGAAACTGCTGCATTTGCTGTTGTTGTATGTATATATATATATATATATATATATATATATATATATATAAATATATATATATATATATATATATATATATATATATATATATATATATATATATATATATATAGTATATGTGTGTGTGCGTGTGTGTGCGTGTATTTGTGCACATGACATTTATATCACTGTTGGCAATTTCCAAGTCCGCTCTATGAACAAAGCTGTAACTTCTATGTCTGCTCTACGAACAAATCTCTGGACATTTAAGATATGAATAAATAAAACACTAACATTTGTTAGTGATCAAGACCTGGATATTCGGATAGATTTAGGACAAAAAAATACAAAATATCTAAAAAAAAAAAAAAAAGGGCTTAAGATTTTACTCAGAATATTGTCTATCTCCTAAAAATGTATTGAAAATTAAGGCTTAAACTGTAACAGAAATTTAGAGAATGTGGAAACAAACGTTAAACAATAAATTCCATTAAAAAATCTAATAGGCAGTCAGAGGACGCGGTCACAACAGAATTATGAAAAAGTAATTCGATTCTACTATGCAAAAAAAAAAAAACTAGGTAAAATTTTATTAGAAAAATGCAACAGAATATACAAAAAGTTCTTTGATGAACATAAAAGTTAGCACAAAAATTTCGACATATTTTTCTATGTATTCAAAATTCCGAGGACAATTTTGCTCACACAATAACAGCAGTTAGAATAAATTTTATTTCTGTCATTCAACGTCAATTAAACTGAGTACATTTTAACTGAGATGGTACCAATGACTGGGAAGGGGGGCGGGGGGTCATAAAGGGGTCATGAAATGTGATAAATAACCTGACATTACATCTGCCATCATGATAACTTTTTATCTCAACAATGAAACTCGTAACCTTTTTTTCTTTTTAAAAATCTGCCTTGGTTTTTAGTACTGGAATTGGCACTCAGTAGAGTGCATACCTTCGCCGACGCCACATCACAAGACAGGCAATTAACTTAAGGACATTTTGGCACTAGCTTTGTGCAAATCGAATAAAAATTGACCACGCTATAGCAAAAATACGTTTTGGTCCTTTTCGTTACCTTGAACTTTGACCCAATTACTCCCAAATTGTCCTTGGATCATGGCCACTCATCCCACCACATTTTATGATATTTGGTCGAATAATTTTTTTGGGTTATGTGAATCACAAACAAACGAACCTAAATGAATAAATACACGCCTATCAAAATATAACCTCGCTAAGGTTATCACCACTGAAGGTGTATTGGGATAAGTAGATAGCCAAAGGCAAGTACCTTTTTCATTAATTAGTGATTCTTAATATACACTAAAATGAACACAATATAATTTCTCCTAGGTTCTTACAAAAAAAGAAAAAAAAAAAAAAAAAAAAAAAAAAAAACAATGAAAGAAATAAAAATCTTAAGGAAAACAAAAGTCGTAATATGGGGCAATAGAGCTTTTAAATCTTATGGCCAAAAGTAATACTTTCTTTCCCAGCTGGGAACTGACCAGAAAATTACATCTGCTAAGTTATGGGCAATTTCGCGTGATTGCTCTTACTATTGGAAATGCCACTGTTGATTCATGCAGTCCGCATCAGAGATTTTATTCTCTATTCCAGTTATCTAAAATTACCTTCTGGTTTAAGATAATCGGGGCATTACTCATCATAGCGATTGCTTCAAGTCTCTATTTAGATTCATGTATATTTCGATTTCTTATCATCATGGGTTTAGCAATTGTCTTACCCTTTGAGGTCTAATGTATCTAGATTATATTATTATTATTATTATTATTATTATTATTATTATTATTATTATTATTATTATTATTATTATTATTAATAGCTAAGCTACAACCCTAGTTCGAAAAGCAGGATGCTATAAGCCCGAGGGCCACAACAGGGAAAAATAGCTCAGTGAGGGGAGAAAATAAGGATATATATAAACTAAAAGAAAAGTAATGACCAACTTAAAATATATTCTAATAAAAGTAACAACATTAAAGCAAATCTTTTATATAAACTATAAAAAGAGACTTATGTAGCAACGCTACAACACTTTTTAGAAAAGCAGAATGCTATAAAACCAAGGGTTCCATCAGGGAAAGTAAGGAAAGGAAATAAGGGAATAGCAAATAAACGATATAGAAGTAATGAACATAAAATATTCATTTTAAGAACAATACGATCGTTAGAGTAAATAAGTCATAATTGAATTATAAAACGAAACTCATGTCAACCTGCTCAAAAAAAAAAAAAAATAATAATAATAATAATAATAATTTACTATGGTTCTGATTTCAGATTGACGTATCACCAGTCCTCGTATTTATTCTACATCTCAAATTATGTCAAACCTATATTTAGATATCAGATAAACATTATACTGAGAATTATCAAATATATTCAGATCCCAATCGAACTCCAACATTTGATTTCTGTTAAGCCCAATAATAGGACTTCTCAAATAATTTTAGTTTACTGCTCAGCAACTTAAAATATATCTGCCGAGTTTGTAGACATCAAATCATTCTGAATTTCAGCTAAGCCGCAACAATCCTTTGAGGTCGGGTAAACATGGCAAGGGAATTATCAAAACATTTTGGACCTCGCGTATTCAAAATATATCTTTTGATCTCAGATTAGTGTTGCATTAGGAATTACTACATTCTTTTAGATTTCAGTGATTCGAAAAACATTTCTTTGAGCTGATAAACATGGAGTTAAGAAATACCCAATAATTCTTAATATTTCTTTTTTATAAATTAATATTCTGAGCTCAAATAAATCCCAGCAATAAGGATTACCAAATAATTTCAAATGCTACGTAGTTAAAATCAGTATGTTTTTTTTTTTTTTGGGGGGGGGGGGCGTTACGAAAGGCATAGTATCAATAACCATCACTTTAGATAATAATGGTTTTAGTAGTTATCGGTTAAAATAACTACAATGCACGAATATCCAGTATTGCAAACAGCTCTTTACCCACTTTTCCTTTATTATCTGCTTAACTTTACTATGCCTTCAGAATTTTTTCCTTAATTAATCTAGTTAATTTTTTTACCTCTACTATAGCATGAATAAATCATAACTAGGAAATCACTCGTGACCATAACTAATATAATTAACCCATAAGTACAGTACCTATAATGGTTAATTCGAAATATTTTCTAACCAACAGCCAAATAAAAGTCGGTCCTCATTTCGAATTCTTATAAAGTTTGCTGTATACTCTTTGAAAACAAAGTATAACTAGATGGGCACTCAGTAGAGCGCTGCCCTCCTCCGCGGAAGCTTATTTCTCGACATTTTGCTCGACTTTGACCTTGACCTTTGATCTTAACATGTGTTAATTGGCGTGGATTTTTTTCATACATTCAAATATGAGACAAGTTTCAAGTCTCTGTGACAAGGTTGTCCAAACTTATGGCGATTACGTGAATTGTACATTTTGCTTGACCTTTGACCTTGACCTTCCAAAATCTATTAATTTCCAGATTTTAGAGAAAAAAGTTAATCCCTGCAAGTTTCATTACTCTACGATTAAAATTTTGACCAGGAAACTATTCACAAGCAAACAACCACACAGACAGGGGCGAAAACATAACCTCATTCCAATTTCGTTGGCGGAAGTAACAATCAAGGTAAAACCTCTCCAGATTTAAAAAAAAAAAAAACGTAATCCCTGCAAGTTTCATTACTCTACGATTAAAATTATGACCAGGACGCTATTCACAAACAAACACACACACACACACAAACAAACAACCACACACACAGGGGATGAAAACATAACCTCCTTCCAACTTCGTTGGCGGAGGTAACAATCGAGAAAGAAACTCTTGCAATAAGAGACTGCAGCCATTTAATTTTCAGGGGAAACTTTGGTAAACGACAAATAAAGCAACAGCTCTAAGGCGAAAGTGATGACACACCATTAAGCAAGCACACGAGGGAAAACTTTCAACTGCCTCTTCAAGTCGTTAGGAATTGATTGGGACGTCTTCAAGTCTCCCCCACTTGCTTGAGGTGTAATTTCTTCAATGGACCATTAACAAAAAATTCAAAATAATTACTTAGGCTTAGCTTTATTTAATCGATTGATAAATTTCAGAATATTTATTAATAAATTATTCATTTAGATCCATAGGTAAAAACAGTTATTGGCTTGAAAAAAATTTACTTAAGAGGCACACAATACTGAAAACTAGTAAATATCTTCAATATTATTTTTTAATATTCGAAGGTAAACTCAATAATTGATGAAAGAAACGATTTCCTAAAAAAAAATACCGCAAATTTTGGGATTTTTTCCTTCACTAATATTAATTTACAATATCAGAATGTAAACATTTATTGACTAAGTAAACAATGATTTAAAAAACACCGTAAGCTAGTGGAGTTTTCCATCATTAATATTATTATATACATCACCCCATTATCCCGTCCTGACGAAAACAACATAGATAAAAATATTTCCGAGAAAAAAAATCTTCATTAATATTATCCTACAATGTTTCAAGGAAAACAATTACTAATTAAGAAAACAATGATTTATTAGACATTACCGTAAACTGGAAGTTTTTTTTTATCAATATTAATCAATACATCACCAGTACTTATATAACATTGCATAAACAAAATTAATATTCCCTAGAAAAATATTTTCCATCATTAATATTAACCTACAAAATTTACAGATAAATAATTACTACTTAATAAAACAATGATTTAACAAACACATTACCGTAAATAGGTGAATTATTTCTTCGTTTATATTAATTTATACATCACTCTACTAACCCATACTGATAAAAAAAAGATAAAAAAAAATCCGAGAAAATTCTGTTCTCTAAAACTTCCCAATCCAGCGTAAAGAGAAAATTTCTGCCAAGAAAAGAAATAAACACAAGTGATTCAAGGGTTTAAAACTGGATTACTGCACAGGCATTAATGGATGGCTTTAGACAAGGCGCAAAGGGATCGGTCTCAATTTATCACCCACTATTTTATCGGAGGTGCAATCATTTTGAAGGGAAAAAAATAGCCCTTCCTCGCAACGCAGGACTTGCAGGGGCTCAAATGAAACACATCTCCTCCTCCTCCTCCTCCTCCTCCTCCTCCTCCTCCTCCTCCTTCTTCTTCTTCTTCTTCTTCTTCTTCTTCTTCTTGAGGAAATATCTCCTTCACCTCCTCCTCCTCCTCTTCCTCCTCCTCCTCCTTCTTCTTCTTCTTCTTCTCCTCCCACTTCGTCTTCTTCTTCTTCTTGAGGAAATCTCTCCTCCTCCTCCTCCCCCTCCTCCTCCTCCTCCTCCTCCTCCTTCGTCTCCTCCTTCTTCTTCTTCTTCTTCAGGAGGAAATCACTGAGACTTCTAGAGGGATCACCGCAGCTTTTGTTAATTATTATTTTCTCTATCTTTTTTCCATTTATTCAATTTTCATCCTTACCAAATATACAAGCAAAAAGGTCTCGTTAGTTCTTATTTTGCTTTGTATATTTTGAAAACCCTTAGGGAAACTGTTTCTAGGTTTCGACTTACATATTCATGAAACAATAGTTCCCGTCCAGTTTCTTTATAACAAACATATACCGTATATATATATATATATATATATATATATATATATATATATATATATATATATATATATATATATATATATATATATATATATATATATATATATATACAGTATATAACCGTCGACTGATCCATAAAGATACGATAACCTTGAGCACCTGAGTAACTGAAAATCAACCCGAGGCATTCGTCCAAATTGAATAAAAAAAATCTTGTCATTGCATACGTTAATCCGGAGAACAATTACTAATGTTGGTGAAAAACCGTGAATTTAATTACTCTTGAATTTCAAATTTCGTAATCACGCTCAGCACTGCAAGACTTTTAAGACACGTTATTTGGATATAATCTCAATACTTCCACAAGCCACTGATAAGTAAGTCCAATATGACGATCTCTCCGTCAGAAAATTAAGGTACATTTGTATTAAAAAAAAAAAAACACTTAGAAATGGACCATACTTATGTTACATTAGCATAGATTGGGAATGACAGATAATATATTGAAAAAAACAATAATAAAATGGGTCCCTGGAGATTGCTAACAAAGCAGGGCAAAAAAGAGTAGACGATAGATTGATGTGCTAAGAAAACTTTCGAGTACTGACTGTAAAAGAGATCCCAGAGTCAGACGGGAGTAGATGGACATGTCTAAGGCCTTTGTCCTGTAGTGGATTAGGAACGGCTGATGATAATGGTGATGACGTTACTAGTGTGAAAGCAAGTCCGGCTCTGCATATTAGCCTTTCAGTACAGAAAATAAGCTTAAACAAGTTTATAAAACATAGCTTTCTGGGGTTTCCAAATCATTTCCACACAACTACGAGTTCACACCACAAAACAGTAATTTCTATTATTATTATCATTATTATTATTACTAGCCAAGCTACAACCCTAGTTGAAAAAGCAGGATGCTATAAGGCCAAGGGCTCCAACAGGGAAAAATAGCCCAGAAAGCAAAGGAAATAAAAAAATAAATAATCTATATGAGAAGTTACGAATAATTAAAATAAAATATTTTAAGAACAGTAACAACATTAAAACAGATCTTATATATATATATATATATATATATATATATATATATATATATATATAATATATATATATATAAACTATAAACAGACATATGCCATCCTGTTCAACATAGAAACATTATCCCAGTAGGCGAATTGAAAGAAGTCCTACCTTTACGTATTCACCCTTTGAAGTACAAAATCCACATGCTTATAAAAAGTCCTCTAAGGCGCGACTACCTGAGACCTGGAAGAACTCGGGTCAAAACTCAAGACCTAGTTTCGCAAGAAGGGACATTTCGGATCTTCGCGCAGCGCCCCACAATTTCCAAATCCCTTCCTGAAAATTTTCGCCTCCATTACAGACGTCATCATCAGTTTCCTCGACATCATCATAACCAAAGACGACATCACCATTACGACGATCCTTAATATCGTAAACAACCGTTACCTTTCCCCATCAACTGTATCTTCTTTGCCCCTTCGACTACATCATCATCACCATTCGAGTCACAGCTGACGTCGTTGACATCTCTCCTTACTACTACTACTACTACTACTACTACTACTACTACTACTACTACTACTACTACTACTACTACTACTACTACTACTTCTTCTTCTTCTTCTTCTTCTTCTTCTTCTTCTTCTTCCTTGGTTCTCATCCGCTGGGAAATCTTTTATCATGAAAGTCTTCCTCTTCTCGTCTTCTACAGATTCTGTTTCCTTTTTCTTGTGGAAATTGTCATCTGCATTGGGAGGAAGGGGGCGGGGGGGGGGGGGGGGGAGGTGAGGGGGGGGGGCAGCTTCGGGAGAAGCTGGGGGGGGGGAGTGGAAATAAGAAGTGAAAATGAGGAGGTAGGAGGGGGAGGAGGAAGCAAAGTCCCGAAATTGAAGACTGAATTCTTCAAAGTTCTTGAGATTCGAAAAGTTCCGAGATGGTAAAAAAAAATGTGATCTTGATATTGACATTGCAAACCGAAGATTATATTTCCTTATTCGAGCTTTCCAGAACGCGACGAATGGGATAAACGTCATTTATTCCAGTGACGTCATTTCCAGGACTTTCCAGGCAGACATCAGTTTACTTTCCACAGAAGCAAAATAAAGTAAGTTTGGTGCTTTTGGCTCTGTGAGAAAATCCAGCCCGAGAAAGTTTTTTTTTTCTTTTTTTTGTCTTTCGTCTCTTGAAATATGAATGGCGATGGAAATCAAGCAGTAGGAGGAAATGTTCCTTATCTGAGAAATGGAGTTACGTGGACCAGAAAAGAAAATTGTGAGGTTCTTTAAATCTTATCAATTGTTGCCGTTATCTTTCGTTGAGTTTCGCTAACATTCTCAGTAAAAGACAATTTGATAAAGGGTGTATACATGTATTCATACATAAATAGCGTACACATTTAATATATGCATACATACAATCATATATATATATATATATATATATATATATATATATATATATATATATATATATATATACAGACACAGACACACACTCACACACACACACACACACATATATATATATATATATATAGATATATATATATACACATTTATATGTGTGTGTATACACACACACACACACACATATATATATATATATATATATATATATATATATATATATATATATATATATATATATATATATATGTATATATATATATTCTTTCAAGGTATGGCGTTTTGAATTGATGCTTAATAGAATTGAGGTTAATGACCCCATTTTATGCCATGTGATTTACGAGGCTGAAAAACATCGTAAAGTCGTAATTAACACAAAAATTGCTTAATTTTGCAGATCAGAAACCCATATATTCGCAACAACGAAAGTACAGTAATGTCTTCTCAGAATGAACTCATAACGGAAAAGTCTAACATTACGAACGTAGGAGATGATGAATGGAGAAGTATTGAACTAAAAATTCAAGATAGAGACGACTGGCGAAATATAACCGAGGCCCTTTGCGTCAATAGGCGTAAGAGGGGATGATGATGAGGATGAAGTTTATCTAATATATCACTCATAGCAGAACAGGCAGGTTTATCTCATATAAAAATACTGTAACACAAATAATTTTCTTATTCCAAACACTGCTCTTAAACCCATTTCTCAACAAACCAGTCGTTCCAATTCTATCATGCTTTTACTTCGGGAAAAAGTGTCCACTAAATAATGGCGTATATTTCGTTTCACCAATAATGCTCTTGGAAAACATTTCCCAGAATATGCTATTTGCACAAACTTT
This sequence comes from Palaemon carinicauda, assembly GCF_036898095.1. Classification (NCBI taxonomy): domain Eukaryota; kingdom Metazoa; phylum Arthropoda; class Malacostraca; order Decapoda; family Palaemonidae; genus Palaemon; species Palaemon carinicauda. Next base: position 108,021,874 of record NC_090747.1, on the reverse strand, counting down.
CTTAAATATATTTCCAGAATGACATGCATATTCCCATTTAAGAATTTATATATCTGGGAAATATTGCAAATTCTTTTTAAGAATTTGTATACCTGGAAAATATAGCACCTCATTTCAATTTCACAAAATTGCTATAAATATATTTTTCCAGCACAGAAGGATCGTCTTTTGCAATAATGTCTTTTTCAGACAATGCATTGAACCACGTCGAAATATATTATAATCTTCACGGCGGATACTTTCGAATACATTCCCGAACAAAATGAGAACTTATCTTTCATAGATGAATTATCTCCCAAATATCATATATATAAGGTGCCAGAATATTTGTTTTCAACCAAAGAAAAATGCTGTCAAATATAACTCGAGCATCTATTTCTCATGGATGCATTTTCTCCAAGAATAAATTTCTTTTAAAAAAAAACTGTCACGTATAATTCGCGAACCTACTTTTCCACAGGTGCAATTCTCTCCAATATATCAGAGTATGGTACAAAAAAAAAAAAAAAATAAAAAAAATATAAAAAAAAATAATAAATTATGATTAAAAAACCTGTTTTTCATATATGCTTTTCCCTAAAATATCATAGGGATACAAGAATAAATTTCTTTTTCAATTAAGAAAAAATCCAAAGAAAAAACTTAGGTATCATTCAAAATCCTGTTTTTCATAGATGCATTTCCCAAAAATATCATTACGAGATACAATAGATTTTTTTCAATTAAAAAAATCCAAAGAAAACACATTCAAAAACCTGTTTTTCATAGTTGCATTTCCAAAAAATATCATTAAGAGATATAGGAATAAATTTCTTTTTCAATTAAAAAAATCCAAAGAAAACCCTTATATATCATTCAAAAACCTGTTTTTCAAAGATGCATTTCCCCAAAATATCATTAAGAGATACGAGAACAAATTCAAATTTTCAATTAAAAAAAAAATCAAAGAAAAAACTTGAATATGATTCATGAATGCTTTTACCTCCAAAATATCATAGATCCAAAAATCAATTTCTTTTTTCAATTCAAAGAAAAAAAAAAGTTATCAAATATAATTCCCACCAGTCTGGGGTCCTCGTCATGGCCTTTGCAGCGGAGCAGATGATACACTTCCAATATCTGACCAGACAAGTCTCGTGTCCTTTTTCCGTATTTGATCATCATCAGATTCAATGCAATCGCCTCCCCACAGAAGGGACGTCAGGCGAGGAGGCTGAGCAAATAATAACGTGTTTTTTTTTTCCTTTCAAATTATTCCAGGAATCTTTTAGTATGCAGGTCTATTACTAGTTTGAGTTTACTAATTAATTTGTCATGATTTTTTAAAATTATTATTATTATTATTATTATTATTATTATTATTATTATTATTATTATTATTACTTGCTAAGCTACAACCCTAGTTGGGAAAAGCAGGATGCTATAAACCCAGGGGCTCAAACAGGGAAAATAGCACAGTGAGGAAAGGGAACGAAGAAAAATAAATATTTTAAGAAGAGCAACAACATTAAAATAAATATCACTTAATAAACTATGAAAACTTTAACAAAACAAGAGGAAGAGAAATAAGATATAAGATAGTACACTGTGCCCGAGTGTACCCTCAAGCAAGAGAACTCTAACCCAAGACAGTGGAAGACCATGGTACAGAGGCTATAACCTAAAGAAATTGTGGGTTGTGGTGGCCGATGCGGTAATGTCCCTGAATGGTGAACGCCAGATTGGGGTTAGAGTCCCGCTCAAACACGTAAATTCCTTTGGTCGCTGCAACCTCATCATTCTTGTGAGCTAAGGATGGGAGGGGGGGGGGTTGAGGGAGCCTGTAGGTCTATCTGGTGAGTCATCAGCAGCTACTGCCTGGCCCTCCTTGGTCTTAGCTTGGGTGGAAGGGGGCTTGGGCGCTGACCAGCCTCTAGGGCATTGCCCTGTTTGACAGTGCAATATCACTGTCCCTTGCCTCTGCCATTCATGAGCGGCCTTTAAATCTTTAAATGTTACTTTAAACTGAGTTTATTAGTAAACTTTTTATGTTCTTCTAAACTAGTGTACGCGACCCGTCAAAAATGACGGCTAAATATTCAGATAGATATGCATACACACGCTACCCTCCCTCTCACCAAGGTATGACTATTACCTCTCCCTCCTAGCCGAGGAACAGGGAGAGCTGACAGAACAGGATATATATATATATATATATATATATATATATATATATATATATATATATATACATACACATATATATATACATACATATACTGTATATATATACATACATATATATATATATATATATATATATATATATATATAAACCAGACACTTCTTCTTTATGATATAGAATAAATTTCATCTTTAGTTTGTATTTCTTTTGTTTCCTTTTTGAAACAAACTTTTTTTCATTTGAAGGAGATGACGATATAAATTGTCACCGTTCCGAATTTTAGAAAGTCTCAATGGGGTGCGATCGCATGTCCTACGCCCTATCCCACGGGATTATAAAATACTTGGACATTAACAACACTAACCAAAAAATTTTGAAACTACGTACAATTCCCATGTTAAATTTTAGTCTTTAGGTAATACTTGTGACCTCAAGACGAACATGGATAAAATGTAAGTTAAAGATGTTATTATTATTACTTGGTATTACATAAGTAATGGCTGAGGATATTATACAATTAACAACAGTTTTAACATGTAATACTTCAAGGCCTTTGTAACAAAACAACTAATCATTCTTCATAAGTATCAGATGGGATAATAGAAACAATAGTATGTAAAGTGAATAGATAAAAACGGAATCGCCAAAAATATGAATAAATATGAATCATACGTTTATAACATCAATATTTTAAAGGCTATTCCTTGAATAATTTTTTCATTGATTTACTACGACTGCTGTATAACCAACATATAAAGATTACAAATTCAAAGTATTGCTCACACCCAAAAGTCACCTCTCTCTCTCTCTCTCTCTCTCTCTCTCTCTCTCTCTCTCTCTCTCTCTCTCTCTCTCTCTCTCTCTCAATATGTGGCAATTTCTTTACATAAAAAATAGCAAATACTTCGAATAGACTAACAGCGGATGCAGTAAACAGTAACACGGTGAACAAGTTCAAGAAGAAGGTAGACAAGATCATAAGAACTGTCTAAATACTTGAACTAAATCTCTCTACCAAAGAGCAATTGGAGTCTCCGCGGATGGACTAATAAGTCTTTAAGACATCCAAAATCCTAGTAACTCCTTTTAACACACTCTCTCTCTCTCTCTCTCTCTCTCTCCTCTCTCTCTCTCTCTCTCTCTCTCTCTCTCTCTCTCTCTCTCTCAATGGGGCAATTTCTTTAAATAAAAATAGCAAATACTTGGAATAGACTAACAGGGGATGCAGTAAACAGTAACACGATGAAGGAGTTCAAGAAAAAGGTAGACAAGATCATACGAACTGTCTAAATACTTGAACAAAATCTCTCTACCAAAGAGCAATTGGAGTCTCCGCGGATGGACTAAAAAGTCTTTGAGACATCCAAAATCCTTGCAACACACACGCTCTCTCTCTCTCTCTCTCTCTCTCTCTCTCTCTCTCTCCTCTCTCTCTCTCTCTCTCTCTCTCTCTCTCTCTCTCTCTCAATGTGGCAATTTCTTTACATATAAAAAAAAAAAAATAGTTGGAATAGACTAACAGCGGATGTAGTAAACAGTAACACGACGAACAAGTTCAAGAATAAGTTTGACAAGATCACAAGAACTATCTAAATGTTTAAACTAAATCGCTATACCAAAAAGCAAATAAAGTTTCAGCGGATGGACTAAAGCGCCTTTGAGACATCCAAAATCCTTGTAACTCCTTGTATCTCTCTCTCTCTCCCCTCTCTCTCTCTCTCTCTCTCTCTCTCTCTCTCTCTCTCTCTCTCTCCTCTCTCTCTCTCTCTCTCTCTCTTTAAAAGGAAATTCAAAACTCTTCAAGGAGCGAAGTTTGACCATATTTTCCGAACACGAATGTCTTTTCTATATTCACAGTATTGTTATATCCCCATTCTTTGAAACAGCTGATAGAATTTAAGAGTGTTTAGGCCATAACGCGGCTTTCCCGATAGAAAACTATTCAAAACTAAAACAATATAAAATGATATACAGCTTACACAAGAAAACCCAGAAACAACTTAAAAAGATAAACGAAAAGGTTAAGGAAATGTTGAGTAAATATAAAAGCAATAAAATAAAGCGTAAAAGAATAAGTATAGTATTGCAATGGTGACAAGTAAAATTATAAATAAAATATCATTATTTTTGTTTAAGTAATTCTTAATAGTATTGATTTGGGGTTAAGGAAAAATTAGGCAAAATTATGTAAACTTGTCTTTTTTTAATTCCACATAAAATCAAACAATGAAATTATTATAGTAAATTACTATAAAATCACTATAATTATTCCTCATTACCATCACAATTAATTAACCTGAACTAAAGCATCAAATCCTTCATGAAAACAAGTCTCAGGGCGAATCTATCTTACTCATAAAAGATGATATACACCATTTTTACATGATTTCCACCCACACATTAAAAATAAGCCTAAAGATCATCAACATTCATTTAATATTTTATTAATTCAACACTTTCTCTTCTCATATCCAATAATGAAAATTCCATATAAGATTTTTTTAGCATTTCCACCAACACATTAAAAAATTCTAAAGATCATCAACATTCATTTAATATTTTACCAATTCCACACTTTCTCTACTCATAGCCAATAATGAAAATTCCATATAAGATGATATTATACATAAATTTTCCCCATTTCCACTAACACATTAAAAGAATCCTTAAGATCATCAACATTCATTTAACATCTTATTAATTCAACACTTTCTCTCCACTTATCCAATAAGGAAAATTCCATATAAAATATTATACATAATTTTTCATCATTTCCACCAACACGTTAAAAACAATCCTAAAGATCATCAATTCTCATTTAATATTTTACCAATTCCACACTTTCTCTACTCATATCCAATAATGAAAATTCCATATAAGACGATATTATACACAATTTTTCACAATCTCCACCAACACATTAAAAAAAATCCTAAAGATCATCAATATTCGATATTTTACAAATTCCACACTTCCTTTCCTCATATCTAATAATGGAAATTCCATATAAGATGATATTATACAACATTTTTCATCATTTCCATTCACATTAAAAAAAAAAAATCCTAAAGATCATCAACATTCATTAAATATTTTACCAATTCCACACTTTCCCTCTTCACATCCAGTAATGAATATTCTGTATATATTACACATAATTTCCCATCATTTCCAGCAACGCATTAAAAACAATCCTAGAGATCATCAATACTCATTTAATATTTTACCAATTCCACACTTTCCTTCCTCACATCCAATAATGAAAATTCCAAATAAGATATTATACATCCTTTCCATAAACACATTAAAAACAATCCTATAGATCATCAATACTCATTTAATATTTTACCAATTCCACACTTTCCTTCCTCACATCCAATAATGAAAATTCCAAATAAGATATTATACATCCTTTCCATAAACACATTAAAAACAATCCTATAGATCATCAATACTCATTTAATATTTTACCAATTCCACACTTTCCTTCCTCACATCCAATAATGAAAATTCCAAATAAGATATTATACATCCTTTCCATAAACACATTAAAAACAATCCTATAGATCATCAATACTCATTTAATATTTTACCAATTCCACACTTTCCTTCCTCACATCCAATAATGAAAATTCCAAATAAGATATTATACATCCTTTCCATTAACACATTAAAAACAATCCTAGAGATCATCAATACTCATTTAATATTTTACCAATTCCACACTTTCCTTCCTCACATCCAATAATGAAAATTCCAAATAAGATATTATACATCCTTTCCATTAACACATTAAAAACAATCCTAGAGATCATCAATACTCATTTAATATTTTACCAATTCCACACTTTCCTTCCTCACATCCAATAATGAAAATTCCAAATAAGATATCATACATCCTTTCCATTAACACATTAGAAATATTCCTAGAGATCATCAATACTCATTTAATATTTTACCAATTCCACACTTTCCTTCCTCACATCCAATAATAGAAATTCCAAATAAGATATTATACATCCTTTCCATTAACACATTAAAAAAAATCCTAAAGATCATCAATACTCATTTAATATTTTACCAATTCCACACTTTCCTTCCTCACATCCAATAATAGAAATTCCAAATAAGATATTATACATCCTTTCCATTAACACATTAAAAAAAATCCTAAAGATCATCAATACTCATTTAATATTTTACCAATTCCACACTTTCCTTCCTCACATCCAATAATGGAAATTCCTCGAAGCGAATTCCTCACCATTTTCCCCAATGGAAAATCACGAAATCATATCGCGCGAATTATTCTCGTCTGAGAGACGCTTCTGCGAAGTGAATTAGGACTCGAACCTTTATGCAAACATCGGAGCAAAGATACTTCGGGGTAAAGTCAATCAGTTTATTAAGGCTGTGTATTACAGTTCCGAGATTTTGATCGCGAAAGTAGTTTTATCTCTCTCTCTCTCTCTCTCTCACTCTCTCTCTCTCTCTCTCTCTCTCTCTCTCTCTCCTTCTCTCTCTCTCTCTCTCCTTCAATATATATTTGGTTTTGCCTATTTGTTCTTTACTAGTGTACGCGACTCGTCAAAAATGATGCTACACATTTAGATAGATAAGCAAACATATACAGCCCCTCTCATCACGGTATGACTATTTCCTCTCTCCCTACCCGAGGGACGGGGAGCGGTGAGTGTGAACGGATATATATATATATATATATGTATGTGTGTGTGTGTATGTATGTATGTATGTATGTATATGTATAGGTATACATATGTATATATATATATATATATATATATATATATATATATATATATATATATATGTATATGTATATGTATATATCTTATATATATATTATATTACATATATATATATTCAAATAAGCCATATATATATTTTGATACATTAATGTCTGGATTCTCTTAACGACCTCGGGATCAGAGCCCCAGGCGAAATCACACAAAGACAAGAGCTTGGCTCCGGCCGGGAATCGAACCCTGGTCGGCAAGCTTGTATAGACAGTGACTAAGCCACTTGGTCACTGTCTATACAAGCTTGCCGACCAGGGTTCGATTCCCGGCCGGAGCCAAGCTCTTGTCTTTGTGTGATTTCGCCTGGGGCTCTGATCCCGAGGTCGTTAAGAGAATCCAGACATTAATGTATCAAAAATATATATGGCTTATTTGAATATGAAAAACACGTAAAAATGTGCAAAATTTATCATATATATATATATATATATATATATTATATACACACATACATATATATATAGCGAGACACTTGCTCTTCATTATAAAGGGGAGATGGCGCTCTCTCTCTCTCTCACTCTCTCTCTCTCTCTCTCTCTCTCTCTCTCTCTCTCTCTCTCTCTGACATATGAAGAGTTCATTATAAACCGAGTGCTTGAGAAGGATTGGAACTGAAGAGGCTGGCCCTTCCAATGTATGACACCATCACTGCAAATTGGCTATTACGAATCTAAGTAGTTAATGTAGCATATATCTCTTTACTAATTCTGAAATTAATACTACCAAAGGAGATTGATTATTGCCAACTTGAAACTGTCTTTTATTTTCATATAAAATGGATGACCTATTCAAGCAATATTTTCAGAAATCTCAAATTAGATAATACCAAATTAAAGGTTTAAAAAGACACTTTTTTAAAAAGTACGAAAAAGATTAATTAAACACCAAGAATAGCTTTCAAGGTATCTTAGGAAGGAAGTATCCGTTTAACAAGTAAGGCATTATAGTCACACAAACATACATACACACATACACGCATATATATATATATATATATATATATATATATATATATATATATATATATATATATACTATATATATATACTAAATAAGTGTCTTATTACAGTAATTAACAGCAGTTCATCTGCAAACAAAAGTAATTCACAACCCATTTTCTCATTTCATTATTTCAAACTCTTACACTTACGTCTGTCTTTAACTTCGTTCCTCTAAGACTTTCATCTGTAAATATATCCTATACTGTCACCATGGTAACATAACAAATCTTAATCTAAAGCTAACTTTTACAACAAACCATACACTCTTCCATGTCCACTCATACCCGAATTTGTTTCAAGATAAAATCTTCTAATTCCTCTCAACAAATCTCCCTCGAATATCAAAACCTCGACATCGTCGACCTAACAAAATCTTCTAATTCCTCTTGACAAATCTCTCCCAAATATCAAATCCTCCACCTCACACCTCTCTATGTTCCATCACAAATTTTCTCACGTTCAAGTGTGCAAGATAAAGCAGTGTCTCTTTACAAATTCTTATAAAAAGCGTTCATAAGTAACGCTTACCTACAAAAACTACTCTCTTCTACTATCCATTTCAGTGTCCTTTTTCCTTCTATACTGAAAACTATACTAGATCGTATTCCTGTATCTCTCAAGATCAACCCAGAAAACTCCCTATCAATTAATCAATCACAAGATCAACTACATGTTTTGGAACCTTTCCTTCCTCTATATATACCGCATACATCCTGACCGGCCTGGATATGAATCTATATAACAATTTCGAAAATTAAACTTAGAAATTCCATACATATTCTCCTTGTACTCATTACGTTAGAAAAACCTTCGATGAATCTACAAGAAGTGTAAACTAGAAATAAAAAGTAAACAATAACATATTCTTATACCAAAATAGATTCCTGCAACTCCTATCTAAAAAAAAATTGCAAGTTTGCAAAAATTTTTATTTACCTATTCTCTTACTCCGTCTATCGACAATTGTTAGTTTGCCCGAGTTATTTACAGAATCTCATTCTCTCTTCTTGTTGTCAAATCTCTCTCTCTCTCTCTCTCTCTCTCTCTCTCTCTCTCTCTCTCTCTCTCCTCTCACCTAATTTGCTTATCGAAATCGTCCCTCTCTTCTCCTTTCTGTTTATTTACAAACTTTTCTGTCCGTCTAACTTCTACTCTCTCCTCTGTTTATAAACGTCATCCTGTCTCTCGATTTTCTATTAGCTTCTCTCTCTCTCTCTCTCTCTCTCTCTCTCTCTCTCTCTCTCTCTCTCTCTCTCTCTCTCAATATATATTTGGTTTTGCCTATTTGTTCTTTACTAGTGTACGCGACTCGTCAAAAATGATGCTACACATTTAGATAGATAAGCAAACATATACAGCCCCCTCTCATCACGGTTATGACTATTTCCTCTCTCCCTACCCGAGGGACGGGGAGCGGTGAGTGTGAACGGATATATATATATATATATATATATATATATATATATATATGTGTGTGTGTGTGTGTGTATGTATGTATGTATGTATGTATGTATGTATGTATATGTATACATAAGTATATATATATATATTATATTATATATATATATATATGTATATGTATATGTATATATCTATATATATATATATATATATATATATATATATATATATATATATATATATATATATATATATATTCAAATAAGCCATATATATATTTTGATACATTAATGTCTGGATTCTCTTAACGACCTCGGGATCAGAGCCCCAGGCGAAATCACACAAAGACAAGAGCTTGGCTCCGGCTGGGAATCGAACCCTGGTCGGCAAGCTTGTATAGACAGTGACTAAGCCACTTGGTCACTGTCTATACAAGCTTGCCGACCAGGGTTCGATTCCCGGCCGGAGCCAAGCTCTTGTCTTTGTGTGATTTCGCCTGGGGCTCTGATCCCGAGGTCGTTAAGAGAATCCAGACATTAATGTATCAAAAATATATATGGCTTATTTGAATATGAAAAACACGTAAAAATGTGCAAAATTTATCATATATATATATATATATATATATATATATATATATATATATATATATATATATATATATATATACACACATACATATATTAATAGCGAGACACTTGTTCTTCATTATAAAGGGGAGATGGCTCTCTCTCTCTCTCTCTCTCCTCTCTCTCTCTCTCTCTCTCGACTCTCTCTCTCTCTCTCTCTCTCTCTCTCTCTCTCTCTGACATATGAAGAGTTCATTATAAACCGAGTGCTTGAGAAGGATTGGAACTGAAGAGGCTGGCCCTTCCAATGTATGACACCATCACTGCAAATTGGCTATTACGAATCTAAGTAGTTAATGTAGCATATATCTCTTTACTAATTCTGAAATTAATACTACCAAAGGAGATTGATTATTGCCAACTTGAAACTGTCTTTTATTTTCATATAAAATGGGATGACCTATTCAAGCAATATTTTCAGAAATCTCAAATTAGATAATACCAAATTAAAGGTTTAAAAAGACACTTTTTTAAAAGTACGAAAAAGATTAATTAAACACCAAGAATAGCTTTCAAGGTATCTTAGGAAGGAAGTATCCGTTTAACAAGTAAGGCATTATAGTCACACAAACATACATACACACATACACGCATATATATATATATATATATATATATATATATATATATATATATATATATATATATACTAAATAAGTGTCTTATTACAGTAATTAACAGCAGTTCATCTGCAAACAAAAGTAATTCCCAACCCATTTTCTCATTTCATTATTTCAAACTCTTACACTTACGTCTGTCTTTAACTTCGTTCCTCTAAGACTTTCATCTGTAAATATATCCTATACTGTCACCATGGTAACATAACAAATCTTAATCTAAAGCTAACTTTTACAACAAACCATACAC
>NC_090747.1:107995884-108003384 GCF_036898095.1 Palaemon carinicauda | reverse complement strand
ATTTCTAACCAAATCTTTCGTTGCCTTCCCTCCCTCACCATGGAGTTCTCTCATTCGTGTTTCTAAAGACCCAAAGGGAACGAAACTACTTTAAACGAAGGTTCCATTCCATGCACAAAGGACCAGGGCCTTTGACACCGCCCCTGCAAGCTAAAACAGAGGGGCGATCCTGTTTCTAAGCCATCCCAGTACGAATACCAAACATTTGAGAAATAGATCAGCGATGTGAGTACATCCTAGCTTGCTAGAATTGTTCAGTGGCCACTTTCATCTTGGTAAGGGTAGAAGAGACTCTTTTGCTATGGTAAGCAGTTCTTCTAGGAGAAGAACACTCCAACAAACCATTGTTCTCTAGTCTTGGGTAGTGCCATAGCCTCAGTACCATGGTCTTTCAGTATCTTGGGTTAGAGTTCTCTTGCTTGAGGGTACACTCGGGCACACTATTCTAACTAATTTCTCTTCCACTTGTTTTGTTGAAGTTTATATAGGAAATATTTATTTTAATCTTGTTACTGTTCTTAAAATATTTAAGTTTTCCTTGTTTCCTTTCCTCACTAGACTATTTTCTGTGTTGGGGCCACAGTGCTTATAGCATCCTGATTTTCCAACTAGGTTTGTAAACTTAGGAAGTAATAATAATAATAATAATAATAATAATAATAATAATAATAATAATAATAATAATGACAAAGTGCAATAGCAATGGGTTGTGGTAGCTATTGGAAACTCAAGCTAGATAGTTTCTTGTAGTGTCTGCAACCTTATCATCCTTGTGAGCCAAGGATGGGAAGTTTGGGGGAGTCTATAGGCCTACTTGCTGAATCGTCAGCATTTATTACCTGGCTCTCATTGGTCCTAGTTTTGGTGGAGAGGGGCATTGGTCGCTGATCATATGTTTATATGGTCAGTCTCTAGAGCATTATCCTGCTAAGTTGTTGTCACTAGCTCTTGTCTCTGCCATTCATTAGCAACATTTAAACCTTTGAACGAAGAAATGAACCCAATAGTACGAGTGACTCTGTTCACTATTCTAAATAGGGAACTCTAATTCATGAATTCTAGTGTTTGTGTTCCAAACTTAATCAGGCTGGTAAGCTACAATTTACCTTTAAAAAGGCAAATGATAGTCGTTAACACCAGTATAAACGAATACATAATTAGAGGGAAAATAACCCTTTGATACTGAAAAAATATTTCCAACGAAATTTCACAATAAAACACAGCTTTCAACCAAAATGATTACCAATACTACTACTCATAATACTAATACTATTTTCCCTATTGAGTGCGATTGGAAAGAAAGATATATAAATATATATAAATAAATATATATGTATACATATATATGAATGTATGTATTATATATATATATATATATATATATATATATATATATATATATATATATATATATCTTTCTTTTCAGTTACACTCAGATCTCCCCATCCCTTGGGTAGGAAGGAGAGGTGTAGTCATACCCGGGTGAGAGGGAGGTGCGTGTGTGCACATCTATATAAATATATAGCCATTATTTTGACGGGTCGCGTACCCTAATTACAAATAAATGATATAAAAGAATTAATGATTACACAAAACATCATGTTACTCTATCACTACCAATGATATTACATTAGCATGATTGTTCTTGCAATGATCTTCATCATGAGATATTACATTATCATGATTGTTCTTGCAATAATCATCATCATCAGATATTACATTATCATAATTGTTCTTGCAATGATCTTCATCATCAGATATTACATTATCATAATTGTTCTTGCAATGATCTTCATCATCAAATATTACATTATCATAATTGTTCTTGCAATGATCTTCATCATCAGATATTACATTATCATAATTGTTCTTGCCATGATCTTCATCATCAGATATTACATTATCATAATTGTTCTTGCAATGATCTTCATCATGAGATATTACATTATCATAATTGTTCTTGCAATGATCTTCATCATCAGATATTACATTATCATAATTGTTCTTGCCATGATCTTCAACATCAGATATTACATTATCATAATTGTTCTTGCAATGATCTTCATCATGAGATATTACATTATCATAATTGTTCTTGCCATGATCTTCATCATCAGTTATTACATTATCATAATTGTTCTTGCCATGATCTTCATCATCAGTTATTACATTATCATAATTGTTCTTGCCATGATCTTCATCATCAGTTATTACATTATCATAATTGTTCTTGCAATGATCTTCATCATCAGATATTACATTATCATAATTGTTCTTGCCATGATCTTCATCATCAGATAGTACATTGTCATAATTGTTCTTGCAATGATCTTCATCATCAGATATTACATTATCATAATTGTTCTTGCAATGATCTTCATCATCAGATAGTACATTGTCATAATAGTTCTTGCAATGATCTTCATCATCAGATATTACATCATCATAATTGTTCTTGCAATAATCTTCATCATCAGATATTACATCATCATAATTGTTCTTGCAATGATCTTCATCATCAGATATTACATCATCACGATTGTTCTTGCAATGATCTTCATCATCAGATATTACATCATCACGATTGTTCTTGCAATAATCTTCATCATCAGATATTACATTATCATAATTGTTCTTGCAATGATATTCATCATCAGATATTACATTATCATAATTGTTCTTGCAATGATCTTCATCATCAGATATTACATTATCACGATTGTTCTTGCAATGATCTTCATCATCAACAGCGTGAGTAGCAGTACAATAACGTCCGCAATATCCATTTCCTGTCGATTCCCGTCCGTATTCCAACGGTAATGAATAATTCCTTAATGACATTCGCTAGGCCGAGTCACCGGCCATTTGGAATTGGTAATGATTAATAGGCAGGGAGCTAATAAGAGTTTTACGATGGCCCGTAATGGAAATGACCGCATTTTTTTGGGGGGGAGGGGAGATGATAACGTATTGCTTTATTTATCAGGAGAGAGAGAGAGAGAGAGAGAGAGAGAGAGAGAGAGAGAGAGAGAGACTTGTCATAATTAATTATAATGTTACTTATAATACATATGACATAAGAGAGAGAGAGAGAGAGAGAGAGAGAGAGAGAGAGAGAGAGAGACTTGTCGTAATTAATTATAATGTTACTGATAATACATTTTTGAGAGAGAGAGAGAGAGAGAGAGAGAGAGAGAGAGAGACTTATCATAATTAATTACAATGTTACTGATAATACATATGATGTGAGAGAGAGAGAGAGAGAGAGAGAGAGAGAGAGAGAGAGAGAGTAGCGATATGAAGCAGCTGCAAATTTCGATAAAGGTTGATAGCAATAGAAAGATAGGAAAGTTGAGAGTAAATGCAAGTGAAAATAGGATAATGTACAGTTGAACTAAGAAATTCTTGGTACAACTCCCGACGAGAAAGTGCACAAAGTCACACCCGTACTTAGCGGAGAGTTCCACCTGCGTAGTCTTGCCAACCACTAATGCTACCTCTCCGAATACGATCTACTTGATCACTCGTCGCGCAGTAAGAGTGTGATAGGGTGTACTTCCACAGAGCGAGGTATACCAGGATTCAGTATCCAACTGTACTACTGTGTTGGAGGCAGTTTACCCTTCCACGAATCAAGTTGAATGATGAATGTGATAGTGACTTTTTTCTGGAATCACATACACCACCCATTTTAGATAAAACCGATTAAAGTTAAAAATAAACATAAATATCGAATTCACAGTACGTTGTATATAACGTATGACCGAATTTGGTTTGAATTTTGGTCAGGATAGGTATATTAATTATCAATAATTCCCTTTGAGGTATATGATTACAAGGACATTATGCTCTAAAATATTACTGGGCTAAGTAAAGCAAGCACACACACAAACCCATAAACACACACACATACACACACGCACAGGGACAAATCTCTATTAATGTCTGGATTTGGCTAATTTTTATCACCATGCTGGCCAGTGCAGATTGGTGATGGTGGAAGATTTTTGTCTGATCGCTTATAGCAAACCAACCTAGTATGGTGGCCCTAACTAGCAGAACTTTGCTGATCATGGCGATATACAAATTCTTTCACCACGTAAAGGTATCCTGGTTCAGATAGTATACAATCAGTAAATAAATAAACAAATAAATAAATATATATATATATATATATATATATGTAGATAGATAGATAGATAGATAGACATATATATATATATATATATATATCATCAATCTATCTATATATCTATCTATATATATTTTATAAATATATATATATATATATATATATAATATATATATATATATATATATATATCATATATGTATGTATATATATATATATATATATATAATATTACAGAGGCTAAAAGATATAAAAAACCTTTCCTTGTCCTACTCATGAGCTCAAGAAAGCTGCCACTTTCCAGTGTCAAATATTTCTCGGGTATATGAGACAATTGCTGGCTGGGGAGAGAGTGGAAGATACTGCCAGACTGAGAAGGGGGGGGGGTGTTTAGGCTGAAACACCCCCCCCCCCAGCCCCCCAAGTGGAGGGAGGGATCTGGAAGACGAGTCCTGTGAGGTAATAAGTGTCTTGAGGAAGAGAGATAAAAGAGACATGACATTGTAAATATATTTTTTTCTATTCCTGTAATTGCATGTAAAAGTCGTTTTTAAAAGCATATCTCATATTTTCTCAGTTTCTCTCTACGAATATTAATTACTGTTGTTGGTGATAAACATGATGCTAAGCCTATCAATATCAATATTCAAAATGGCGATAACACAATCAGCTGATCCCGTAGTAGCCACAACAATAACAATGATTATAGCAATTTTTTTTCTTGAAATTAGTCTGACCTATTTTCAAGCTGTGGCACTAGATACCAGTCTTGATTGTAAGCACAGCACTTGTAAGGTACAAAGGTATTACACATTAACACTCGTGTACACTTCCTCTCCTAAACCAAACCCCCCATTTTAGAACCAGCTTTAAAAATAACGCAGATGTTTTTTATTCTCTTTATTGTTAGCAATTTTACTGTCATACTTTTTAACTTAACGATATTTTGAGTGATACGGTACATTCCGTTACTGTTTTTTTATCTTAATTTCCTTATGTAAAATATCTATGACCTTCCCATAAAACTATAAGAAACTAATCTATCAATTATTTCTCTTAAATGGTTGTGGTGGCTGATGAGGTAACGTCCCTGACTGGTGATCGCCAGACTGGGCTTCGAGTCCCGCTCACTCTAGATAATTCCTCTGGTCGCTGCAATCTAATCCTCTTTGTGAGCTAAGGATGGGGGGTATGGGGGAGCCTTCTGGTCTATCTGCTGAGTCATCAGCAGCCATCGCCTGCCCCTCCTTAGTTCTAGCTTGGGTGGAGAGGGGGCTTGGGCGCTGATCCTATGTATATATGATCAGTCTCTAGGGTTTAATCCTGCTTGATGGGGCAATGCCACTGTCCCTTGCCTCTGCCATTCATGAGCGGCCTTTAAACCTTTATTGTAAAATTATAAAAAAAATCCCTATTAAAAAAAAGTAAGCCTTACTAAGCCCCCAAATGAATTTTATGGCTGCTGAAAATTTCGCAAATGACTTGATTTTCATAAACATTTACAATCATTAAAAAACGTTGTACACCCAACTGAAATGACATGAAAATCTAAAATTGCATGTTCAGACTGATAAACAATTTACAAAATCAGCTCTAGCTAAGTATTCAATTATTAATCCCGGGATTATGTTCCCAAAATTTCCATGCAAGCCTCTGATAATTAAACCTGAATTTCCAAAACATATAGTCAGCAAGTAGAATATTATATCATGAATAATCCAAATCAAACTATTTTCATTATTATAATACTAGTGACCGCTACCCGTCAAAAATTATCGCTCAATATATAGATATGCACACATGCAACACCCTTCTCGCTCTTAACCCCTACACGAAGAACAGGGAGAGATCTGTGACAAGAATATATATATATATATATATATACACACATATACATATATATATATATATATATACACATATGCCTTTGTATTTGTTATATAGGGGAGATATCGTAACTAGTGTTAGAATTGTCTGCGCCTAGAGTATATATATATATATATATATATACATACATACATGCATACATACATACATATATATATATATATATATATACATGCTTGAAATTTCATGACGATATGTTGTAAATGATAGAGCTACACTGAACAATCTAATACGAGTAGTCTCAAAATCCTAAACCATATATAGGGTTATGATGGCCGATGTGGTAACGTCCCTGACTGGTGATCGCCAGACTGGGATTCGAGTCCCTGCTCAAGCTCGTTAGTTCCTTAGTTTGCAGCAACCTCACCATCTTTGAGAGCTAAGGATGGGGGTTTTGGGAAAACCTATAGGTCTATCTGCCGAATCATCAGCAGCCATTGCTTGGCCCTCCTTGGGCCTAGCTTGGGTGGAGAGGGTGCTTGAGCCCTGATCATAGGTATATATGGTCAATCTCTAGGGTATTGTCCTGCTTGATAGGCCAACGTCACTGTCCCCTACCTCTGTCATTCATGAGCTGAATTTAAGCTTTCAAATCCGGTATAGTGTCGATTTGTTTAAAATTACAAATGGACATAAAAAACTAAATTCAGGTGAATAAATCCAAAAGATCTTGCGGTCTCTATCATATCCATGCCGAAAAAGAGGAAGAAGAAGAAGAAGAAGAAGAAGAAGAAGAAGAAGAAGAAGAAGAAGATTAGTTGGGAGATTAAAACTTGAGAGTTGAAGTGAATCAGAACTAGGCGTCAAAAATGCAAAACGATTTTTCCCCCCCGAAAGAATTTCTTGGTCAGAGTTTCTCCTTTATTAAATCAAGCGTCCGCAATTTACTTTAGAATGAATAATGGAACCCTCGTTGCATCTAAATTATTCACAGTTATAAACAATACCCGGGCCCTCATGAGGTTATTCGTGCCAGCATATACAGCAAGCGTATATCATGGAAACATGAATAGCATTTCCATAATAAACACTGGAAAGTGATGCCATTAAGGCCCCCGTGTGATATATCAAATACATTTCTTACGTGATGCGATGTGAATTTATAGCCTGCATATTTTTCTCTCAATATCTTGATTTAGTGAGGATATAAAAAAACTAATAGGTAGTCTGCATGCGGCTGCAGAATGTTATTGGGTCGTTCAATAAATCTAACTATCTATCTATATCAATTATAATAGTCTTACGTTTATACATTTCGCAAATACATCCTTGTCTAAACGACATTAATTATCTACTTGAATGAATTTATTTCCGATGAAAACAACCTCAGAAAAATACGTTTCAAATTTCAGTTTGATGTATATCAAAGATCCTCGCACATACAGTTGGATACATGGTATATCAAGAGCTTCTCTTATCTTGCAGTTGGATACACAGTCAATCACATCTTCAGATGGATACATTTTACATTAGCAGCTTTA
>NC_090747.1:107985884-107993384 GCF_036898095.1 Palaemon carinicauda | reverse complement strand
TCCACTACAATTACCCTTTTGTAGTCTAGACATAAAGTAGTTACCTAAACGCTGAGATATTTGCAGAAAAACATAATTTGAAACTTGGTGGAGTACTCCATGTTTGTTGGTAATTCTGGAGAAACACGACTATCCCGAACCACCCCAAGAGAGATTAGTTCACCAAACGTTCAACTTAGCTCCACAAGGCACTAGAAGAGTTGGAAGACCCAGGCCTACATGGATGAGGACTATGAATATTCAAGTAGATGATGATGAATGGAGAAGTATTGAATTGAAAGCTCGAGAAAGGGACGACTGGCGAAATCTAACCGAGGCCCTTTGCGTCAATAGGCGTAGGAGGAGATGATGACGATGATGACTATCCCAGGCAAGAAAGAAATAGTAATAGTTACAGTGTTGATGTTAGGCTCCTTTCATACGAACGATTTGATATCGCGCAGTTTTGTTCGCGCGGATTAGAAATCAATTAAGATCAAGTTGGCTCTTCACACGCTAAATTTCAAAGCCGTGTGATTTACTAGTCTCGTGCACTGATAACCCGCGCGGTTCAAGCGTAACGGCTTATAGAAACAACAAGGCCGCTAAGGGAAATACCTGCCCTTGTGCAGACATGCCTCCAGACAAGAGAAAATTTTCCCGTGCGGGAAAAAATCTCTCATGTGAAACGAGCCTTACAGTATAAGGCGTGAGGATTCTGGCATGAGAGAAACTGAGGATGAGAGACGTCAAGTGAGGAGAATTAGCGTAGAAGGATAGAAAAGGTTATGAGGGGGGGGGGTGAGAGATAGAGACTGTCGAGATTTTGGATGATAAAGAAAATCTTGTGAAAGGAGAAAGGCACGAAAAGAGATCTGCTGGAGATAAAGGCTTGTTGATGCAAGATTTGTTTGTAAACAAAGTTTGTTGATACAAGATTTATTTGTAAGGAAAGTTTGTTGGTGCACGTTTTATTGTTGAGAAAAGTTTGTATTTTTGTATTTATTTGCGGAGGAATATTTTTTTGTAAAAGGACTAGCTATTTTTGAGGAAAATTATTAGAAATGATGAAGCGAGCAAACACTTTTCTTCATGAAAGAGAGAGGAAATAAAAACGGGAAATGGTATCGTTCATTTTATCTTTTTTAATCCTAAACAGGAAACTACTGAGAGAAGAAAAGTGAGGAAAGGATATGAAAGGATATTATTTAGGGTGATTGAAAGGGAAAGAAAGGAAAAAATTCATAGTTTAAGATTACGGTTTTTAGATTTTTCTTTTCATTTCACAACGGGGTCTGGATGCATGTTAAGTATTTAAGTATTATTACTATCATAATAATAATCATGAACCTCAATTAGCATAAATCTTAGGTAGCATAATTAAAAAAACATGCATATCCAAAACAAGCTTCCAAATTCTATATTGGTTTATGTGGAAAAAAGGAAAAAAATAAATTGAATTGAAAAAGTACGCAATAAATGAAATCAAACACTGAAATATATAAAAGAGTATACACCCAGGCACATTATATATATATATATATATATATATATATATATATATATATATATATATATATATATATATATATCTTATATATATATACTGTATATATATATACAGTATATATATATATATATATATACTGTATATACATACAGTATATATATATATATATATATATGTGCGTGTGTGTGTGTTCTTATGTTCAGAGCACCATAAAAATTAAAACAATGAGTAATTCATAACCAGTTTTACGGTTTTACCCTCCAGCAAGCGAACTATTATCCAATACTGTGTAAGACCAGGGCACACAAGAACTGACACAATAATAGTTTAAAAGTTAATATCACTACATTTTTCAAGTGATTTATTATTATTATTATTATTATTATCATTATCATTATTATTATTATTATTATTATTACTTGCTAAGCTACAACTGTAGTTGGATAAGAAGGATGCTATAAGCCCAAGGTCTTCAACAAGGAATATAGCTCTGTAAGGAAAAGAAGTAAGGAAACACATAGAATAGTGTACTTGTGTATACCCACAAATAAGAGAACTCTAACTCTTAAGGAATACATTTTTTCATATATATATTTAAAAGCCTAATGAGCACCACATCTGTGACGTGTGTCCCTCTTTATTGTTTCGGTCAATAAGAGCAAACTGCAAGTCTCTACTTAGACAATTAGAGAATGCTAGTGTTTACATATGCATGGAAAACATGTACCCTCTATACTGAAGGGTTGACTGTGAGTTTTTTTTTTTTTTTTGTGGTGTTAAGTATAGTGCGACCACTTGATAATTGATAATTTTATAAGTTAATGATTTCAAAGCCATATTCATTACTTCTCTCTCTCTCTCTCTCTCTCTCTCTCTCTCTCTCTCTCTCTCTCTAATAACAAGGAAAATTTACAGGAATCTTACAAAGTCTGCAAATCTTATAATAAAACACTTCCAAAACAGCAACACATTGGTGTTGAAATTTTGATTTCTTTTTTAAATAAGTTAAGATATCTTGTCTTTAAAAAACGTGGTGAATCGGTCAATTGAAAACATCTTCATTATCAATTACGTCTATATTTAATCTTCAAAAACAATGAAATACGAACTGTAAACATACAAAAACAGCTAAACTGTGCTAAAAATGGAAACCAATTTTGAATACCCCTATACATCTTACTTATTCTAAAATCAATTCTCTAATGACAAGTATTCGTTCGGTTCTCAGTTGACATTTCTAAGGAAAAAAAAAGACACAAACCCGGTTTCGTAAAGGAAAAAGTATATATTGATGTTTTTCAACATAAAAGATATACTCACGACAACACAACTGTTCCTTTCCTCACATTTATAAGAATTGAAACGGACGTTTGGGTAACAAACGGGAAAAAATGGCTGAATAAAGTTTCCTCCCATATTTGGAAAAGGGGGACAGAGTGGGGCAGTCCCCCCAAACCTTCTACCACCATTAAACATTCATCCAACGGTCATGTTTTGGATCGCTCCTCCTCCTCCTCCTCCTCCTCCTCCTCCTCCTCCATCCAGGTAAGGAAGAAGGACGAAGGAAAGAAGAAGAGCAACAGAGAGGAAACTAGGAGGAAGAGGGGAGAAGAAAAGGTATGGAAGGCATAAAAATCCCAAGGGCGAGAGGAACAGATCTTGTTCTGTAACGGATTGGAGAAAAGTTTTTTGGCCGGGAGGACGTGACAGAGAAAGGGGGGAAAAGGGAAATGGAGGAATGGGGGAGGGGAAGTTACAGGGGGAAGAGGAGGGGTAAGGAGAAGACTAGAAGGACAAGAAGAATGGAGCACAAGGGAGCTTTGTTTGTGTGTGGCAGATTGCCCGACATTCTCTCCATTGGAGAAGTGAGGGAGAACTAGAGGTAGTTGGGGAGGGGAGGTAGGAGAGGGGGCGGGTCAGACTACAAAAATAATGCAACATGTCATATGGAAATTGTAGTAGGGAATTATTTTCTCCCTCACGAATTACAGGGCTCGGTGACAGCTCTACCAGTTAGTGGAGAAGGAGCAAGTGAAGGCGAAGGAGAGGGAAAGGATTACAAGGGAAAGGAGGAAAATCTCTTTTTAAACTTCCTTTAGGAAGGGAAGATTATTTTTTTTTATGATGTACCAGAAATAAAATAGCTACTTTTATAAGGATTGTTTCTTTTTATACTTTTCCTTGTGTCATAATTATTATTATTATTATTATCATAATTATTATTATTACTTGCTAAGCTACAGCCTTAGTTGTGAAAACAGAATGCTATAAGCCTAGAGGCTCTAACAGGGAAAATAGCCCAGTGAGGAAAGGAAACAAGGAAAAATAAAATATTATAAGAGCAGTAACAACATTAAAATGAATATTCCCTATATAAACTATAGAAACTTTAACAAAACAAGAGGAAGAGAAATAAGATGGAACAGTGTGTCAGAGTGTATCCTCAAGCAAAAGAACTCTAACCCAAGACAGTGGAAGACCATGGTAGAGAGGCTATGGCATTACCCAAGACTAGAGAACAATGGTTTGATTTTGGAGTGTTCTTCTCCTGGAAGAGCTGCTTACCATAGATAAAGAGTCTCTTCTACCCTTACCAAGAGGAAAGTGGCCACTGAACAATTACAGTGCAGCAGTTAACCCCTTGGGTGAAGAAGAATCCTCCATCCTCCTACTAGTACCAAAAATTCTATCTTTCCTTCTGTTGGGTTACTTCTATTCACGCATGTATTATAATGCAAATCTATCCACGTAAAGTCTTTTCACATCTTATATGGCCATCTCCTTTTCTCCACAAGATGCATTTTCCCTTGATGGAATTGACTCTAGGAATTATTGACAAACTTGTTTATCATCAAATACTTTGTAGGAAGTTGAAATATTGTACTGTAATCTAATCTAATAAATTGACAAACACTAAATTCTTCATCAACTCAACAGTCTACGATACTTTACTTCTTGATCACCTTCTGTTGTCATTTTTCTCTTGTCCCTAGCAAGAGAACTACCTGCCAATGCCAGGTTTGTATGAGAGTTCTGGAATGCTCTCGAGCACTCATCTACCTTGTTGGTGATCCCTCATATTCAGCTAACTACTAGGTATATGGTTCACTTCTATGTCTACACTGGCATTACTGAACGCCACAAAATCGTCCGCCACGGTCGTTGATAAAAACGAAGTTTTTTTAACTTTTAAAGCAAGTATTCTGTGTGTGTGTATATATATATATATATATATATACATATATATATATATATATATACACACACACACACACACACACACACATATATATATATATATATATGTGTGTGTGTGTGTGTATGCAAAACAGTTTTTCTATGAAGTGGGTCATCTTCGTAGATGTTGGAATTTGCATTAATAAATATAAAGTCGAAAAAATGTACATACACACACACACCTATGTGTGCATATGTGTACGTCTTTCTCTCTTTGAGTGCGTGTATAACAAGTGGTTCTTTGGAGTGATTCACCTCAATAGCTGTGAAAATCCAAGATAATAAAAAAAAATAAATAAAAAAAAAAACACACGCGAATAACCAACTACTGTACGAAAAGAAGTTTGCGTCCACACTTTTTCCTTGTATCCGAAAATAAAGTATTAAAAATATGCTACATTCCATATTAGCTTCTCAAACTTCTAAAAAATCCCCAAGGAGCAGTTTCTGCCACTTCCTTGAATCTGAACCACCGTTGGTAATGTGAAGAAATGTAATGAAATGTGAGTTAAAATAGCCTCTAAAACTCTCGTGTACATTCACCTTCACTTTATTCTAACTAGCGAGGGTAAAAGTTGCAATGAATTTAATGCTATTATGCGCAAAATACCGCGAAAAAAGAAACCCACACAGTTAAAGGACTATAAAAGGGATTCATGGACGAACACGCTAGATTAAAACTATATTCTCTCTCTCTCTCTCTCTCTCTCTCTCTCTCTCTCTCTCTCTCTCTCTCTCTACGAAACTACCAACGTAGAAAAAAATACTTATAGTAGAGCCAGTATACAAAATCAATTAATCAATGAAAGACTTCGGGTCATGATTTCATAAATAAAACTGAGCATAAAATCTCCCATGACTTAGTCACTCCATCTCAAGAATCTATTCCTAGAAATTTCCAAGCAGTTAAAGAGTCTAGTATAAACAACACTTGGTCACAATGAAGCCATTTAATTCAAGAGTTTAAGTGGCTCCAAGAAATGCCCTAGTTCAATCTTCTATGTTCATTTCTTATCCAGATCGACGCTTTTTTTTATTGGCTGCAATTGCTAATCGTTTGAATATCCTTAATTCTATTTTGACGACACTGATTAAGGCATGTAATTATAGTAGAATCAAGGTTAGCCCTTCACCGAGAAAGGGTTAATAATAATGATGAAAAAATAATAATTCTGATGGGGGTAGTAGTAGTAGTAGTAGTAGTAGTAGTAGTAGTAGTAGTAGTAGTAGTAGTAGTAGTAGTAGTAGTAGTAGGCATGTAATTATAGCAGAATCAAGGTTGGCGCTTCACCGAAAAAGGGATAATAATAATGATGAGAAAAATAATAATTATGATGGGGGTAGTAGTAGTAGTAGTAGTAATAGTAGTAGACATGTAATTATAGCAGAATCCAGGTTGGCGTTTCACCGAAAAGGGATAATGATAATGATGAAAAAAATAATAATAATGATGGGGTAGTAGTAGTAGTAGTAATGATACTTTTATGATTATTTATATAATAATTAATATTACAATCATATTAATATCAGTATGGTATGGTCGAGTTCCTTAGGCTCTTTCATTCTATTCAGTCATCTCACATTATTCCCCTGAACTCACAGGAAACGCATAAGTACATGTTTTAACATCAACAGGTGGCGTATAAGCAAGTGTTTTTGCGCATATATCTAAATTTTTACAACTATGACTGGCCAGTTCAAAGTTTATCTTTGTCATCTTTTGACTTTTCAAGGATAACGTTTTTGTTTTGCATCTATTCAGTTACTGAACTTCCCATTCCTCAATTTCTACATCAGTAACTTCTGGAACTGTTCTAGGTAGTAGGTTGGCCAGGGTACCAGCCACCCATTGAGATACTACCGCTAGAGTTATGGGATCCCTAGACTGGCCACACAGTACTACACTGGATCCTTCTCTCTGGTTAAGGTTAATTTTCTCCTTGCCTACACATACACCAAACAGTCTGGTCTATTCTTCACACTTTCTCCATTGTCCCCATACACCTACCAACAATGAGATTACAAAACAATTATTTTTTCACTCAAGGGGTTAACCTCTGCACTGTAATTGCTCAGTGGCCACTTTCCTCTTGGTAAGGGTAGAAAAGATTCTTTAGGTATGGTAAGCAGCTTTTCTAGGAGAAGGACACTCCAAAACCAAACCATTGTTCTCTAGTCTTGGATAGTGCCATAGCATCTGTACCAGGGTCTTCCACTGTGTTGGGTTAGAGTTCTCTTGCTTGAGGGTACACTCGGGCACACTATTCTGTCTTATTTCACTTCCTCTTATTTTGTTAAAGTTTTTATAGTTATATAGGAGATATTTATTTTTATCTTGTTAATATTCTTAAAATATTTTATTTTTTCTTGTTTCCTTTCCTCTCTGGGCTATTTTCCCAGTTGGACTCATAGAATCTAGCTTTTCCAACTAGGGTTGTAGCTCAGCAAGTAGTAGTAATAGTAACAGTTTGTCCCTCGGTTCCCAGAATCAGTGATTCCATGTGATCTTTCCCCTCAATCAAGTAATATCTACTTCATAACAGATATTTATTAGTATTCTATGTTTCCGAGGCTCCTCTGGATGTCGTTTACTGTTAAACCCCTATGTATAATGAAGAGAAAGTGTCTAGATATATATATATATATATATATAAATATATATATATATATATATATATATATATATACATTATATACATTATATATATATACATATATAGATATACACACATATATATATTATTATTATTATTATTATTATCATCATTATTACT
>NC_090747.1:107969039-107976539 GCF_036898095.1 Palaemon carinicauda | reverse complement strand
AAAAAAAAAGAACCCAGTAACAGTCACTGCCACATTCATACTCTCAACAGCTAAATCGTATAATAACACCCAGCGCATATACCTATCTTAATATTAGCCTGTTCATTCGTTGAAAATGTTCATGGGCAACACAGTGAACCATCTTAAAACCATACTGTGCCATTTACATCTATCTTGAAGTCCTCCTGTGCCCTTTGAATACCAGGGAAAATACCTTACAATACTTCTTTTACACCATTATTCATATCCTTTTAAGTCTATCTCTTCTCAACCCTCAAATTCCCAAACAACACACTTATACGCCAACATATCATCATCAATCCTCTCAAGTTACGGTTTATTAAATTTCTTATTCCTGATCTAAATATTAATCTTTGGAACCGTCGTTCAATTAGTTCATTATGCATGTTGCATAATATTTTTCATAACTCTGACCATCCTTTACATTCAGATCTCCCTGGACAATTCTATCCTGTTCGTAATACTAGGCAGGCAGTTAATTCTTATAGCCGGGCCTTCTCCATCATGAGGCTCAATACTACACAGTATTCTAGAAGTTTTATTCCAGCTGTTACCAGGTTGTGGAATGATCTTCCTAATCGGGTAGTTGAATCAGTAGAACTTCAAAAGTTAAAAGTTGGAGCAAATGTTTTTATCTTGACCAGTCTTTTTATAGTTTATATATGACATATTTGTTTTTGACGTTGTTCATAGTTTATATAGGACATATCTGTTTTGACGTTGTCACTGTTTTTAGTATGATTTATTGTTAATTTATTCTCAACATTTATTTATTTACTTATTTCCTTTCCTCACTGGGCTATTTTCCCTATTGGAGCCCTTGGGCTTATAGCATCTTGGTTTTCCAACTAGGGTTGTAGCTTAGCTAGTAATAATGATAATAATAATAACATGACCGCTACACCCCTAAACACAGATTCAATATTTCTCCGTATTTCTTGTATCTCTACATTCATCATCCTTTCAGTTCTTCTTCAACTGAATATGATGGGGTCACCTGCTAGCATTTTTCGTTTATTTACTCTTAATAAGCAGACTCCAATTCCATAAAGTTAATCAGGATCTAGAGTTCTTCAATCAAATCCGTCTTTCATTTGCATTGACTGTTCAAGACTCACAGTTCTGCCCTTGCTTTGCTATTCTGTGTTCTGTGACACACCAATTCACATATCCAATACTGTTTAATTATATTTACTCTAAAATACCCTAATGTATTCGTTGCTTGTAATATTTTAGCACCCATGTTAACTTCTTTACTCCACTTTCCTTATTTCTATACTCTAATAACCTTGATATTGTTCACATTAACTCTGGGAATTTTACCTATCGGACACACTTTCTAACTCTTCCACTTTATTTTTTCCAGTTCTGATTCATTATCCCCTTAACTGGAAGGGCTCTACCTTCTTGCACCATTCCATCAATGAAGGTTTTGTACTTCCTCAAAGGCATAACCACCTTTTTGATCAGGTCATTTTCTTTCCCTTTTATATATTTTGATAAATGATTCACTTCCATCATAAAAAATCTCATTTACTAGCTCCAACTTAGGTTTTCCATCATACATGCTCAACACACTCCATACCTCTATATCTCTTCCATGTTTACAGAAACAATGTCCTTCACATATCAATCCTGACGTAAATCTTGCTTAATCTGTACCTTACAGTTGCCCCTATCAGCCCTAGCATTGTGAAATGGACCCATTCTTCCTTTCACCCATTTCATCTGAACCTATCCCCCATCCGGACATA
This sequence comes from Palaemon carinicauda, assembly GCF_036898095.1. NCBI lineage: Eukaryota > Metazoa > Arthropoda > Malacostraca > Decapoda > Palaemonidae > Palaemon > Palaemon carinicauda. The sequence continues at coordinate 107,974,764 of NC_090747.1, read as the reverse complement.
CCTCAAGAACCCTCGTCAGCCACTTAATCGACTTTTCACCTTTATATCACGGCATCACAATTGTCAACTCATTCTTCAACCTCTTAATTGCTCTCGTTATGTGTTAAAGAGTCACTTGCAAGAGGATTAATGAGCCCTCCTACTATTCTCTCATTCTAACTTCCCAACATTCTATAGTTCATCAGAATACTAACTTCATCGACCCAGGATTATATTCACTTAAGGAAGCACCTCCTCATCATTATCTTTTGTTCTGCTATCCATGTGCTCATTATACATAATATTATATATATATATATATATATATATATATATATATATATATATATATATATATATATATAATCATCATCATCAGCCGTAACTAGCCCACTGCAAGAGAAGGGTCTCAGATATGTCCATCCACACACGTATGTTTATGGTCTTTCTATGTCAGTCTATAATCTCAAATTTTCTTATCTTGTCAATCAATCGGCTTCTCTTCCTTCTCCTGAAATTTATCTATCTACAGCGTATATACATACAAATATATATATATATATATATATATATATATATATATATATATATATATATATATGTATATATGTATATATATATATATATATATATATATATATATATATATATATATATATATATATATATATACATATATAAAGGTAGACATACAAGACATAGCATTCAATCAATTTCATGACTTTAATTTAGAAAGAGAGAGAGAGAGAGAGAGAGAGAGAGAGAGAGAGAGAGAGAGAGAGAGAGAGAGAGAGAGAGAGAGAGAGAGAGAGATTGTCGCTTGCGATAAACACAGAATAACCCCAATTCAAACGACTACAAAGCGAGGGGAGCTGACACAAGGAGAATTCCAAAAGAAGCAAATCCCAAATAATCTCTCCCCTCAAGACCTAAATGGCGTTTCCCCGCACCTGCACCGCTGCTTTCAAAAATACTTAAGGAGCCATCCCCTCGAATATCTATGGTTTAATGACGATTTGATTTCTCTCTGTGTGTGAGAGAGACACCCACGAAATGGCACCGTAACAAAGGAAAGGGAATCTGAGACTTACTTCTCATTCCTGGCATTAAATCATTTTCGCCTGTGAGAGAGAGAGAGAGAGAGAGAGAGAGAGAGAGAGAGAGAGAGAGAGAGAGAGAGAGATGAAGGGGACTAAAATATGATAAATGTGACACGTCAAAATCCAAGGGAAAGGGTTAAGGGCACTTGGAGCTGCAGGCTGAACATCTTAATTTAGCAACATTACTGAGAATTAATATCAATATTAACATTTTTCGAATTGTGCAAAAAATTTAAATTACAGAGTTGCGATGGAAATATTAATAAAATTACAAATGGCTTAACCTACAGATTTAAATTAACTTTTTTGATGTAGGATACATTCAGTATACGTAATGTAATGGAGTTTTCTGGGATTACTTTTCAGTGAATCATGTTTAACACAAGTTTTTTTTTCTTCCAGGCCTGGAGTGAATAACGGCAACATCCAAGCTCTCATATTGGCAATTGCATAAGTGCAGTAAAAAGCTAACACCTTTTAATAATGACTAATAAACACCTCAACTTTCCACTTCATTTCAATGTATAGCTAAAACCTGTTTCTGTTAAATGCTATTTTTATGTTTTCATGACTAAAGGAACTTGATCTGTTCTAGTGCCTTCGTTAAGTTTGCTTTCCTTAAATAGTAACATTTTTCCTACTCATTATTATTAAAAATTCTTTCCTTTTTACAAGGCTAAGGACCTTCATTTGCAATCGCTTGATATTCTACCCAATTAATTACCAAAATGGATTATGCCAACTTAGATTGGCTGGTGATCGACCACCTGCTCTAACTCGCATTATTAATGATTTCTGAAGAGTCTTGGTAGCCTAATTCCAAAACTTTTGATCTCATTAAAAATGTATTTATTACTACTCGTGATATTCATTCTTTAGAAAATACTGTAAATAAAGGGCCGATTTCTCGTAACTTCTTCTAAACCAGATTAAAGGGCTGTAGTTACTATATGGGTATGCGTCATGGTATGACAATGAAACAATCTCCAATAAAATTAGTAGATTTGAAAACAAAGCCCTCAGAAGGATATTGGGAGTTAAATGGCAGGACAGGATTTGAAATAACCATAAAGAGATTACATAAGTGCCTTATGAGGATGAGATCATGATGAGGGGTAGACTGGAATGGTTTGTGCATTGTCTTCGCACTCCTCAAGAGAGATTAGATAACCAACCGTTCATAAGGGCTTCACAAAGCTCTAAAAGAGTTGGAAGACCCAGATCTACATGGCTGAGGACTATGAAACACGAAGTAAGAGATAATGAATGGAGAGGTAATGAATTGAAATCCGTTTGCGTCGATAGATGTGGGAAATGATGATGATGATGATGATGATGATGATGATGATGCTGATGATAATTTCACTGCTACCTTAGTAAGGTTTGTGTACCTAATACTCGTTCAGAATACATTATCAAGTTCAAACAAAGGTCTATTCATCTTCCACAGCAGTTGTGCGACAGTGCCAAGGGCTTAGAAATGCACACTAGTGAGTTTTCACTGCATTGCAAATGGAAAATATCAAAGTCTGTTTATACAAATCTTTATGGATGTTGTTTGTTCTCCTCAGAGAAATTCCCTTGAATCCATGTGTGACTTTGACCTTGAATTGAATATTATAACGATGCCTGGAAGACCATTCCTTTCTTTCGTTTTCCTCAATGGCTTGAATAAGGCGTTTCTACTCAACAATATACAGGATATAAGGTCTGACATTTCTTTACGTTACTATAGGTACTTTGGCATTTATGTCAAAAAGTGATTGACTGTACGTCACAAGGCATTATTGTAATTGCATTTACTGTAATTTAGGTTAGATTTATTGTACAGTAAATCTGTAATGTAGGTTAGATTTATTGTACAATAAATTTGTAATTTAGATTAGATTTATTGAACAGTAAATCTATCTTTATTTGTTTCCAGGATTCATTACCAAAAACGTAAAATAATCTTCGTCTTAATTTATTCAGTTCAAACGATCTAATTACCACTTTGAATATCCATAGCATTGCGTTATGGAAGAAGGGCAATAACAGCTTGTTTGCTTGGCCCTGTGGGCAAATCGTTTACTGATTAATTACAAATTAATCAAGCAGAGTAAATGAAAGTTTAGATGCAGTAATAAATTGTATTTAATGTAAATGCATAGATCTACACTTACGCAAAAAAAAAAAAAAAAAAAAAAAATAATAATAATAATAATATATGTGGCTTCGAAGGAACGTGCCATCCTAACGATTTGGAACTTTATATTACACTATGACCCTGACAACTCGCACAAACAAAAACACATACACAATATACAGTATACATATATACATATATACATACACACACATATATATATATATATATATATACATACACAAAATACAGACGGACACACACACACACACACACACACATATATATATATATATATATATGAAATGATCTTTTAAGAAAAACAAGGAGACAGTCACTGGTTGGTCGTACTCTAGCAGGTGCATTAAGAATGAAAACCCATTTATATAAAAATACACATGATTGCCTGCTTTTTACACCTACAGAGAGAGCTTATCTTCAACCTAAACTCGGACTGTTGAATACATCTAAAGAAACTGATTCTCTCTCTCTCTCTCTCTCTCTCTCTCTCTCTCTCTCTCTCTCCTCTCTCTAAAAATTGACACAGCCTAAATACACAAAAAAAAAACTACATCTTCGTCATAGCAACAAGCAATTGAAAATAAAATACAAACAAATAGAAAACACTCATAATGAAATATACAAAATAAAATAGATATAATTTCCAATAAAAAAAAAAATGTAAACGCTCATTAACCGAAAGACTCCAGATAATCCCCAGTCATTACCGCCATCTGTTGAGTGCTCTCGAAACTTCCAGGTTGCGCGTCCATCACTCCTCCGTAAGGCAGGAGAAAGGGCAACTGCCTCGCCCCATAACTTCCCAGCCCTCGAGACGCTCTTAACAGCCCTTGAAGGCTGACTTCTTCCCTCATTCACTCTGTAACATGTGGAGGAGAAGGAGAAAGACAGTTTTATGGAGGCCTCGCCACTCTCTCTCTCTCTCTCTCTCTCTCTCTCTCTCTCTCTCTCTCTCTCTCTCTCTCTCTCTCTCTCTCTCTCTCTCTAGCCGTCATTTCCATTCACTACAAGCAACAAACACCTCCGCTCGAAAGGAACTTGATATATCTGTTTATCTATCTGTCTTTCTATTTATATTTACACTAGTGTATGCGACCCGCCAAAAATTATGGTTAATTATTTAGATAGATATGCACACATACGCGCACACACACATCCAGATTCAACTTTTCCCAACCCCTTCCCCTTTCATAACTAAAATGCGCTAGTTTGGGCAATTTGTGAGAGATTGTAGATTTCCGAGTTGTTGCCGTTAGCCAGGACAAGAAAATATTATATATATATATATATATATATACACATACATATATGTACATATATATATACATACATATATATATGTGTGTATATATATATATATATATATATGTGTGTATATATATATATATATTTATATATATATACACACATATATACATATATATATATATATATATATATATATATATATATATATATATACATACATATATATATATATATGTATATATGTGTGTATATATAAATATATATATATATATATATTTATATATATACACACATATATACATATATATATATATACATACATATATATATATATATATATATATATATATATGTATATATATATTTATATATATACACACACACATATATATATATATATATATATATATATACATATATATATATATATACACATATGTATGCATATATATAAATATATATAGGGGAGATAATAAGAGAGAAAACTTTTTATTACAATATCATCATGATATTAAAAACAAATCTAACCATCTTCACCATTGCCTTAAAAGAATCATGAATTTGGGAATAGGTCATAAACTTACTAGGACATTAGCAACGACAACAACAAGAACAATAACAAGAGCGTAAAGCCTCAGAGCCAAGGATGATGAGCCTACAACAGAACGAGGAGAGGAGCAAAGGATATTACCTGCTGCGAGGGAAGGTTTATGTGGGGATTCAACTCCAGTAGGATACGTTTAATCATCTCATGGGTGGGGGGAGGGGGAGATTACTGAAACGTTTGCAGACACTGAGACGTTTGCAGACACTGGAACGTTTGCAGACACTGAAACGTTTTGCAGACACTGGAACGTTTGCAGACACTGAAACGCTTGCACACACTGAAACGTTTGCACACACTGGAACGTTAGCAGACACTGGAACGTTGGCTGACACTGAAACGTTGGCAGACACTGGAACGTTTGCAGACACTGAAACGCTTGCACACACTGAAACGTTTGCACACACTGGAACGTTAGCAGACACTGGAACGTTGGCAGACACTGGAACGTTGGCAAACACTGAAACGTTTGCAGACACTGAAACGTTTGCAGACACTGGAACGTTTGCAGACACTGAAAAGTTTGCAGACATTGGAACGTTTGCAGACACTGAAACGTTTGCAGATACTGGAACGTTTGCATACACTGGAACGTTAGCAGATATTGAAACGTTTGCAGACATTGAAACGTTTGTAGACACTGAAACC
>NC_090747.1:107959039-107961539 GCF_036898095.1 Palaemon carinicauda | reverse complement strand
ATGATGCCTGATCTACATTTTTCAAACCTTACATCTTTTCTAATAGAAAATTACATGAGAAGTAAAAATTTTACCAAGACATGATATTGAGTTTTACATATCCTGCGTATTCATATTCAAATTCAAATTCTTTATTTCAGCTGTAGAGCCATATACAAAATATTACAATAAAATTAATAGTTATATACAAATATATTAGGAGTAAAACAAAAGGTCTAAACACAGAAAATGTGTTTAGACCACTCTTTAAAAACTAATGATTTTTTAAAACTATCACTGTTAAAAATTGCACAAATTAAGTGTTTTTTTTTTTAACTCTTTGCTCTCTGAAACAAACTTACAATACATACGGTACAGAATGTATTTGTATTTGTCCTGAAAAAAAAAAGAAATAGTGTTCCACATTCCTTACCAACGAAAGATCACCGGGCAGGGTTCCTGGCTACAGAGGAGACGCAAGCTCTCCATCTCTGAGGCTAATTCGTATGGAGATGGTTGAATGCTGGAGAGAGCATATCTCCACTTCTTGGAAGGTTTCCTGTTTACACATTCAGCTCTGGTGATGCACGTTTTAGGTCTCTCTCTCTCTCTCTCTCTCTCTCTCTCTCTCTCTCTCCCCCCAAAGCGTGCTCGTATCGAAAATTCTTTACCTTATTTTCCTGTACTATGAAACATCTACTGTAGACTCTCTCTCTCTCTCTCTCTCTCTCTCTCTCTCTCTCTCTCTCACAGCATGCTAGCATCGATATTCTTTATCTTATTTCCCTATCCTCTAACACATCTCGACTCTCTCTCTCTCTCTCTCTCTCTCTCTCTCTCTCTCTCTCTCTCCATTAGCCATCATGCAAAGTTATTAAACTACAGTCATGTCCTAAGAGGTTTCTAACCGGTGTGTGTATGTGTGTGTTACCTTGCGGTAGTATTCTAAGCTGGTTGGTTTGACATATTACTTAACTAATGAGATAGATCTATTATTACCAACGTAAGGCTTTACTATATTCATAAAACAGTATTGATGTAAATACACACCATGTTTTTAAACAGCTTAAATAATAATTTTCCTTCTAAATAGAGGTCAATTAATCTATATAAATTATGTACTTACTTTCGATAAAAAGTAATAAGTTCGCTCCATACACACACACACACACACACACACACACACACACACACACACATATATATATATATATATATATGTATATATATGTATATATATATATATATATATATGTGTATATATATATATATATATATATATAATATATACCTACACACATAAACACGTTATATTTTCACTATTTTTAATTTTAGCTTAATAATTTCGAAAAGGACAGACTGAATCAAAATATTTTTTCCAAAAGTTTCCGTTATTTTACTTGATTGTTCCGGTAGAAATGAATAAAAAAAAAATGTTCATTATTAATGAGGCATTTTTCCTGCAGGATTTTACGGAATCAACAAAACAATGTACACACACAATAAAAATTTTACATTTTTACCTAATATGCTTTTTCCCATTGAATTGGATTCATGAATTTGTACTATTTGGCATGGAATTGAGATTTGAGATGTTATGTAGAGGCCTTGTGCAACTTTGGGAAAACCCTGCAGTTGAAATATTTCTAGAAAAGGTTCTATCAATTTGTATACAGTAAGTATGTGTTGTCACATATGCTGTTTATCCTCCTCATGGATTTTGTAATGCATTGAACAGTTGGGGATAGTGAAGAAGGATTGGACTGGATTGGTAAAGGATATTAGCTGACCTAGAGTATGCTGATTACGCTGTCCTTATTAGCAGAACACCTGTTTACCAGAATTCATGAAGTAGCACATGAGGTTGGGCTCAAGATGAATAGAAGAAAGATAGAAATGATGAGGGCAAAATATGCAATCGAAGATGAAATATCATTGGAAGGAGAAAGGATTAATGAAGTGAAATCATTTCAATATTTAGGAACTATGATCTCTAATATAGTATCTTTAGAATTCGAGTTTAAAGAAAGATTTGAAAAAAAATCAGACAATGGCTAGGTTAGGTAAAATTTGGAAATCAAATCGCCTGAAATTACATATAAAATCAGTCTATATATCAGGTTAGTGAGATCGGCGTTACTGTATGGACATGAGTCCTGTTATGACAATGAAACAATATCCAACAGATTTTGTAGATTTGAAAACAAATCCCTCAGAAGAATACTGGGAGTTAAATGGCAGGACAGGATTATAAATGAAACTATAAGAGAGATTACTCGAGTGCCATATATGGATGAGATCATGGTGAGAGGTGGATGGAGATGGTTTGGGCAGGCTCTTCGCACTCCCCAAGAGAGATTAGTTCACCACACTTTCAACTGGGCTCCACAAGGCACAAGAAAAGATGGAAGACCAACGCCTACATGGCTGAGGACTATGAAGCGTAACGTTGGAGATGATGAATGGAAAAGTATTGATTTAAAAGCTCAAGATAGAGACGACCGGTGAAATCTAACCGAGA
>NC_090747.1:107944039-107954039 GCF_036898095.1 Palaemon carinicauda | reverse complement strand
CAAAGAAGTACATCCATTACCAAAACTTTTAATTAAAAACGGTACACATTTATAATTACTGCCAAAGAAGTACATCCATTACCAAAACTTTTAATTAAAAACGGTACACATTTATAATTACTGCCAAAGAAGTACATCCATTACCAAGAATTTTAATTAAAAACGGTACACATTTATAATTATTGCCAAGAAACTACACCTATTACCAAAAATTCTAATTAAAACCGATACACATTTATAATCACTGCCAAAGAAGTACATCCATTGCCATGAATTTTAATTAAAAACAGTACACATTTATAGTTACTGCAATAGCAGTATTTTCTTTTTCAGACAAATGCAAAGAAAGCCGAAATCAACCATAAAATGCAAGAAGTAAAACCTTATAAAGAAAGAGACAAAGGGACGACCAAGAATTGCAAAAAGTCCTTCAAAGTCCATCCTACGAAAAAGTACCTAACCCAATACCACACCACTCCTAGCAAGAAGAAACAGACGCCATTATACTCAATAAATCTACATAATCCAGTTTGAAATCACGAATCCCTTAAATCTGCCAACATTATAATGATTACATCACCATAACTCTTTGAAGATGTCTACAGTAGCAGACTAAGGTGCCATCTTCAAACACTTCATAGGCACACTCTAATCAAGGCTTGATGAATGGCCACATAAAGGGGTGAAATTGTCCACAGTGAAGCTACACTAATCTGCTAAAATCATTAATAGCAGATAATTCCTTATTTCATATTGAACTAATTTTACCATTACTATAACATTTTTAACAAAAATAACATCTGTGAGAGAGAGAGAGAGAGAGAGAGAGAGAGAGAGAGAGAGAGAGAGAGAGAGAGAGAGAGAGAGAACCATTGCCTATAATGGGGTTCAGCTAACGCGATACCATTAATTAACCCACTTCATTCCCCTTGTTATAACAAATTGAACCATCGCAATCTTTTGTTAATTCCAATAACTGACGAAATATAGATTACAGTTCAATACGATAAACAGAATCACATGCATTCATATGCTATATATATATATATATATATATATATATATATATATATATATATATATATATATATATATATATAGATATATCTATCTATCTATCTATCTATCTATATATATATATATATATATATATATATATATATATATATATATATATATATATATATATATATATATATATATCTATCTATCTATCTATATGTATATATATATATATATACATACATATATATATATATATATATATATATATATATATATATATATATATATATATATATATATATATATATATATATACATACATATACATATATACACTCACTTTACTTTACAAAAAGTTCAAGCATACTTAGAACATTGACTTGTATATCTCATTGACTGTATGATTCAAAGCTTGCTATCTTTCGCTCAGTCACTTCTAATATTGTTTAAGTATTAGGAAGCAATAATGGAAATATTATAAATGGCTTAAATTTTTTTTCATTTCAAAATAATCTTAGTTTTTATTTATCAATTTTTTAAATTAATTTTGGGTCTTTTTTTTTATATTTGTTAATCTAAACAAAACCCTTTTGAATGATTTGTTTGATTTTACAATTTTTTTTTAATTTAAGCATTTTTATTGGGAGAAGAATAAAAATTATTAGAAAACAAACAATTAATCGAGTATTATGCGTATTACCAGACCATAAACAAGATATAAAGATTTTTAAATTAGTTGTTACATATATAATGATCAAACCATACTTAACTATCTTCTTTTGGGTAATGTCGGCACAAAGAAAGATAAAAGAATATATGAATATCTCTTAAGCAACTAGAAAGGATGCGTCTGTTCAGAAATCAAAAACCTCAGCCAAGGATGATTAATTCATCCTTCCGCGCCAAAATTATTGCATTTATTCATTTCTGTTGCCAAACGTAATTACATGATATCAATCACAATGTTCACCATGGTTGTAATTTTAAACAAAATGTGTGCACAGAATTTTATGTTATACTTACAAGTAAATAGACTTAGAGGAACTAACCGGTAACCTCTTACCATGGGACGTATTAAATACCAGAGAAAAAAACTAATAAAACTCCTAATGAATTGCTACACATAAGTGACGGGAATTTTATATGCAATGTCTAGAGCTCAACAAACACATACATACAAACACACACATTTATATATATATATATATATATATATATATATATATATATATATATATATATACACACATATATGTATATATATAAAATGTGTGTGCATGCAGTATATATATATATATATATATATATATATATATATATATATATATATATATATATACATAGAATGTGTGCATGCAGTATATTTTATATACATACCATATTGTGTGTATATATATATATATATATATATATATATATATATATATATATATATGTGTGTGTGTGTGTGTGTGTGCGTGTGTATATATACACATATATATATCCATATATATATACATATATATATATATATATATATATATATATATATATGTGTGTGTGTGTGTGTGTGTGTGTGTGAGTGTGTGTTTAGCTCTAGACATCGCATATAAAATTCCCATCACTTATATGTAGCAAATCAGCAACATAAAATCTATTCTAACTGACCGAATATATAAATTCAACTTTTGAGTCTAGACCTTGCAAATAAACTTGCGAATTACAGCTGCCTCAGAATTCAACAACATTCAATTAGCGGAAACAACTTTCGATGACCGAAGTTTTCGGAGCAGCCCTTGAGCCGAAGAGCACAAAATGCCATTTCCGACTTCCAAGGAGTGACAGGAATGTCGTTTAAGAAGAAACTAGAGAGGCACTCATTAGAGCGCAGATCTCCGCAGCGGCAGCTTATTTCTCGACCTTTCACTCAATCTTGACCTTGACCTTAATAAGTATCAATTGGCGTGGATTTCATACAATAATTTATGAACCAATTTTGAAATCTCTGTGACAACGATGTCCAAAGTTATGGCTGATTACCTGAATTGGAAATTTTGCTTGACCGTGACCTTGACCTTTGTCTTTGACCTTCCAAAATTTAATCATATCCTGCTTTTCATAAAACAGTTAATCCCTGCACGTTTCATTACTCTACGTTTAAAATTGTGGCCATAATGTGTTCACAAACAAACACACAAACAGGGGGTAAAACATGACCTTCCAACTTCGTTGGCGGAGGTAATAAATTTGCTTTTTTCGTTTTTCCAACTATTACGTTCATTGCGAATTGGTGATCTGGTTGAGTAGCATTACTGAATTGATTCGAATTGCCCATTTAATTACATTTAATTATTATTCTCGGTACTTTGTCAAATGCCTTTTTCAAGATTGATGGTATGAGGTGAAATCTCTTCCTCTTTGTGTGGTACTTTTCCGGTAAATCCTAAGCGAAAATTCAGATGTAAGAGTTACTGGAATATCTATCTTGAAAATAAATGCATATTGCTACTTATTTTATTGCAAATCAATCGTTTACAATTGTGTATATGATTTTCCTCAATAAATACTAAGTAGGATTTTATGATAACAAAGTTTTTGAACCCGTTTTAAAAAATAAATAATTTAAAAAAGTCATCAAAATATTTTAACTTAAAATTTCTGTATCAATGTTTAATTCATGACATTGCTCAGTAATTATGAAGCGTTATATATATATATATATATATATATATATATATATATATATATATATATATATATATATATATATATATATATATATATATATATATATATCCACAGTAAATACTAAGTAAGAAAAAGGTTTATAATAAGAAACAAGGTTTCTGAACCCGTTGTAAAAAAAAAGAAAGTTACTTAAATAAAATGTCATCAAAATACTTTTAACCTTCTCAGAGCCCCAGGCGAAATCACTCAAAGACTATGGTATCAGACCGGCCGGAATTTGAACCCTGGTCCAGGATACCTGTATGCCAGTGACCATACCACTCAGCCACGAAGAAAGATAAAAGTCAATGGCAATTCTTCTATACATATACCTGTCAAATTCAGGTTTTCTGTACTTAGAATTGAAATTAACCCATCTTCACCATCGTAGCTAATTGGTAGGTTTGGGACTTGGCATTCGATTAATGATAATTTTTTGCACATTTAAACGTGTTTCATTCATATTTCAAAAAGCCATATATAAATTAATACATTAAAGTCTGGATTCTCTTAACGACCTCGGGATCAGAGCCCCAGGTGAAATCACTCAAAGACTATGGTATCAGACCGGCCGGGATTTGAACCCTGGTCCAGGATACCTGTATGCCAGTGACCATACCACTCAGCCACGAAGAGAGATAAAAGTCAATGACAATTCTTCTGTACATATACCTGTCAAATTCAGGGTTGATTTCAATTCTAAGTACAGAAAACCTGAATTTGACAGGTATATGTACAGAAGAATTGTCATTGACTTTTATCTTTCTTCGTGGCTGAGTGGCATGGTCACTGGCATACAGGTATCCTGGACCAGGGTTCAAATCCCGGCCGGTCTGATACCATAGTCTTTGAGTGATTTCACTTGGGGCTCTGATCCCGAGGTCGTTAAGAGAATCCAGAGTTTAATGTATTAATTTATATATATATATATATATATATATATATATATATATATATATATATATATATATATACATACACATACATACACATGTATATATACATACATACATACATACATACATATATATATATATATATATATATATATATATATATATATATATATATATATCGGACACGCACAGCTCTCCCCGTCCCTTGGGTAGGCGGAAGAAAGAGTATTTATACCCTGGTGAGGGGTCGTAAGTGTGTACATTATCTAATTACTCAACCATAATATTTGACGGGTTGCGTACACTAATAATAATAATAATAATAATAATAATAATAATAATAATAATAATAATAATAACATTGAACCATATTTTAACAACTACCCATATCTCAGCGAAAAATAACCAAATAACTAAAACGAAAAAAAAAAATAAATAAATAAATAAAGAATGTCGAAAAAGAACCATAATCTTTGACGGGTTGCGTACACTAATAATAATAATAATAATAATAATAATAATAACAATAACAACAACAATATTGAACCAGATTTTAACAACTACCCATGTCGCAGCGAAAAATAACCAAATAACTAAAACGAAAAAAAAAAAAAAAAAAAAAAGAAAGAAAGAATGTCGAAAAAGAAAAAACTGGGCTCAAGACCATTCGAGGCAGCGGGGCCCAGCGTCGACAACAGCCTACCGCTCATGAATTCGAAATGTTTAGTTATCCCCCCCAGACGTTCTGGCCACGTCCGAGAGATGAGCATTGCATATCCCAAGGCCTCGTCGCTCCATGCATAATGTCCCCCGAAAAGAAACTTTTTCCTTTCGTTTACATTCATGCTTACCCCGGTGCAATTGCTCGGCTGAATGAGGCTGCCGTGTTAGGGGAGTGTGTGTCTCTTCCATTTACTTTTTATTTTTTATTTTTAATCCAGGCTGTTTATTAAATGGATGTGTTCCTTTTCTTGTAATGTTTCTTAAAGATTATGACTTTCAAGACATGTGGATGGGCATGGTAGTGTTTTCAACTATTATTATTATTATTATTATTATTATTATTATTATTATTATTATTATTATTATTATTATTACTAGCTAAGCTACAACCCTAGTTGGAAAAGCAGTGCTATAAGCCCAAGGGCTCCAAAAGCGAAAAATAGCCCAGTGACGAAAGGATATAAGGAAATACGTAAACTAAATGAAAAGTAATAAACAATTAAAATAAAATATCTCAAGAGGAGTTATAACATTAAAACAGATCTTTCATAAATAAACTATAAAAAGAGGCTTATGTCAGCCTGTACAACATAAAAAAACATTTGCTGCAAGTTTCAACTTCTGAAGTTCTACCGATTCAATTACCCTATAAGGAAGATCATTTCACAACTTGGTCACAGCTGGAGAGAGAGAGAGAGAAAAAAAAAACTTCTAGAATCCTGTGTAGTATTGAGTCTCATGATGGATAAGGGCTGACTATTAGAATTAAATGCATACCCTGTATTAGGAACAGGGTGGTACTGTCCGGAAAGATCTGAATGTAAAGGATGGCCAGAATTATGAAAAATCTTACGCAACATGCATCATTACTAGTGTACGCAACCTGTAAAAAAGGACAGCTAAATATTTAAACAGATATGCACACACACGTACACACAGATTTAACCCTTCCTACCCCTCCCCCTTTCCTAACTACCTCTCGGGGTAAACCATTCCACCAGAGCATGACTACTCCTAGCCCCTATTTTAGGGACAGGGAGCGAACGAGTAGGCATATGTTTGTCAATGCCACTCAGCGTGACAGGAAAGATATATACACACACACACACACACACGCACACACACATGTATATATATATATATATATATATATATATATATATATATATATATATATATATTTAACCAGACACTTGCTCTTTATTATATAGGGGAGATTACTAACAAAGCTGCAACCTCAGTTAGAAAAATTAGATTCTATAAGCCAAAGGGCTCTAACAGCGAAAATAGCCCAGTGAGGAAAAGAAATAAGGACACATAGAATACTGCGATTGTAAGTTATCTATTGGCAGAATATTTAAATTTTTCCGTCGTTTAAATATTTTCTTCAAGATGATAAGGTTATTATGTTTTCACATTAAACTACTATGCGTGTCCAATTGATTTCCGTTGATAAAATTCTATCAAAACATCGGATATGGGTCACATTTTGGAAATAGGTATTTGATGCCACAGCCTAATTGGCAAAAATATGCAGTAATGTCTACTGTGAATAATAAAGGCACTTACCAGAGTAAATCTAAGAAATTGAAAGGGTAACTTAGCTAAATTTAGACGCACCCAGAGAGAGACTATGTAGACGTCATTACTGAAGGCTTTAAGGCCCTCCCACTCATTGATACTCTACTGTAGTATGACGTAGCTACTATACACTCCAGTCCAGATTGGCTTTGACGTATGAATGGTCTGCTGTCCTCCGCCTGTTATCGGCGTGTTTACTATTGTGAATGGAAAGTTTACTGGGTATTACATCTGATGTCATAGTTCACGTCACAACTAGCCTCTCTATGGGTGCGTCTAAATTTAGCTAAGTTACCCTTTCAATTTCTTATATTTACTCTGGTAAGTGCCTTTATTATTCACATTAGACATAATTGCATATTTTTGCCAATTAGGCTGTGGTTTCAAATACCTATTCCCAACATGTGACCCATATCCGATGTTTTGGTAGGATTTTATCAGCGAAAATCAATTGGACAAGCCAAGAAATGCATAGTAGCTCCAATTACTTCCAAAATATTCTAAATTAAATCATCATCCTCATCTCCTCCCATGCCCATTGACGCAAAGGGCCTCGGTTAGTTTTCGCCAGTCATCTCTATCATGAGCTTTTAAATCAATACTCCATTCATCATCTACTTTGGGTTTCATAGTCCTCAGCCATGTAGGCCAGGGTTTTCCAATTCTTCTAGTGCCTTGTGGAGCCCAGTTGAAAGTTTGGTGAACTAATCTCTCTTGGGGACACAATCACCATCTCCATCTAAGTTACAACCTAAATCAATTGACACAAAAGGTGCTTTTACTCCCAAAATGTTTTCATACGTGATACCGAATTTGCTTGCGCAGTTCCTTAAGCCGTTACTGCTGCCTACGCATTCTAATGACCCACAAAGACTGTAAATGTTCCTCTATTACTTTTCCATTGAATTTTTCAGCTGGCTCTATTCCCAGAAATTCAAAGAACCGAAGAATTTTATTTCGCACTAATGTATGCTTAGGAGCTCCTAATACCCAAAGGAAATTAATTAGGGATGAGAAATGTTAAAGTTTTCCTCCCGTAAGTGCAGGAAAAAAAATAATGATCTTTTTCTTGCATTAAGAATGATCAGATTTGCCGATTACGAAAAAACAGATTTATACTAAAGGGAGTAATTATCCAGAATTTCTTAATTAAGAATGATCAGATTTGCCGATTATGTGAAATAAATTTATACTAAAGGGAGTTATTATACAGTTCTTCTTCATTAAGAATGATCAGATTTGCCGATTACGAAAAACAGATTTATACTAACCGGAGTGATTATCCAGAAGTTCTTCTTCATTAATAATGATCAGATTCACCGATTACGTGAAATAAATTTATACTAAAGGGAGTTATTATACAGTTCTTCTTCATTAAGAATGATCAGATTTGCCGATTACGAAAAACAGATTTATACTAGCCAAATTGATTATCTAGAAGTTCTTCATTAATAATGATCAGATTTGCCGATTAAGAAAAACAGATTTATACTAACCGGAGTGATTATCCAGAAGTTCTTCATTAATAATGATCAGATTTTCCGATTACGAGAAATAGATTTACACTAAAGGGAGTGATTATCCAGAGGTTCTCCTTCATTAATAATAATCAGATTTGCCGATGACGAAAAACAGATTTATACTAAAGGGAGTGATTATCCAAAAGTTCTTCTTCATTATTAGTGATCAGATTTTCCGATTATGAAAAAAAGATTTATACTAAAGAGAGTGATTATCCAGAAGTTCTCCTTCATTAAGAATGATCAGATTTTCCGATTACGAGAAATAGATTTACACTAAAGGGAGTGATTATCCAGAAGTTCTTAAGTTTAATAAAGGGAGTTTTGCATTTTGAGGTGTAGTTGTGTACATCTAATTATACTAAAAGCTCGTTAGCAGCAGGAACAATTCTTCCAGAAAAACTAATGGCTCAAGTGATTTCGTTTCGGGACATTTAAAACGAATAATAAATAAAATAAGGAATCAAATTAATCTAATTCTTCATTTCGAATCCAATATTGATAAGTAAAACCATAAATAGACACACACACACACACACACACACATATATATACATACACATATATGCATTATATATTTATATATACATATTGATATATATATATATATATATATATATATATATATATGTATATATATATTCCATATATATATATATATATATATATATATATATATACATATATATACATATACAGTATATATATATATATATATATATATATATATATATATATATATATATATATACAATATATATTTATATATACATACATTTATATACATATATATATATATATATACATATACATATATGTAAATTATATATATATATATATATATATATATATATATATATATATATATATATATATATATATATATATATATATTCACTGCATACAGAAACTTGTATATGTCCAGGTAGATAAAGATATGTACATTTGTAACAATCTTAATATATTCTACAATATTGAAACACAATTAAAAATTATCTTTATCACACATTATTTTCTGATATAAGACGAACTAAAATGTCGGATGGTACTTGACCTTTAATCGAGGGCTGATGCCTTTACTTTAGTATCAGTTATCAATAAAAACTAAATTTCAGAAACTTCTATTTCCCCTATATATATATATATATATATATATATATATATATATATATATATATATATATATATTGCGAAACGAATGACTACTAGGTCTCTCTCCATCCTTCGTGTAGGGGAATAGCCATACACTGCTGAGAGGGGGGGGGGGGGGTTACCCTGAGAGGTACACTCGGAAGGAACAATCTTATACAAATTTCCTAAACTGCCGTGTTGTAGTTAGGAAAGGGGGAGGATATAGAAGGGTTCCCATCCCCATCATAATAATAATAATAATAATAATAATAATAATAATAATAATAACAATAACCAATAATAATAATAATAATAATAATAATAACAGCAACAACAACAATAATAATAATAATAATAATAATAATAATAATAATAATAATAATATTTATAATAATAATAATAATAATAATAATAATAATAATAATAACCATTAGTTTG
>NC_090747.1:107924039-107939039 GCF_036898095.1 Palaemon carinicauda | reverse complement strand
AAGGATCTTGACACCGATAAACACCATTTTCCCATTTTTTTAATTGAGAATTGTTAACTGAAATTTTCATAAAATTAATCCATGACATGCTCACAAAATTATAATCTTGTTTTATCTTTTTGATCAAATGTTATAGCCCCAGCAATTACAACCAATTATTTCTTTTAAACATTTTACTACGTGAATTTTTCATAAAATTATAACCTAGTTGTATTTTTTTTTATCAGATATTATATCTTCAGTAATTACAGTGAATGATTTCTTTTAAACATTTTACTGCATGAAATGTTCATAAAATTATAACCTTGTTGTATCTTTTTGATCAGATGTTATATCCTCAGTAATTACAATAATGATTTAATTTGAACATTTTACTGCATGAAATGTTCATAAAATATACCTTGTTGTATCATTTTGATCAGATGTTATATCCTCAGTAATTACAATAAATGATTTATTTCAAATATTTATTGCATGAAATGTTCATAAAATTATAGCCTTGTATCTTTTTGATCAGATGTTATATCCTCAGAAATTACAATAAATGATTTCTTCTATTTTTTTCTTTTTTATCCAACATTAAATTAAGAACGTTTACGATTGCAGTACATTAATCACCTAATTCAGCAATTAAAATCGCTGCGCTGAAAACTGAACCCTAAACGTAAATTTTCAACTATCACATTACAGTTTCAGTAAATTTGATTTTCTCTCATTTCATTCAAAGGTCTACCTATTTACCCAGTTACTATAAGGGAAAAAGGATGCTGACATCAGGTTCATAGTATTCACTATAATATAGAGAAAGGTTCACTTCTCTTACTTTTAAATATAGACCGTTCAGAACGCCACTGATATTTAACAAAGAAACTGGGGTTGACCTCTTAATTCAAATGTTTAGCTTGGGATAAGTCAAAATCCTAATTTATTATGTTAAAATAAATAATAAATAAATAAAAAATTTCAACTAAATCCCTAAACCTCATATTACTACATAATAAATAATATATATACATATATATATATATATATATATATATATATATATATATATATATATATATATATATATATATAATATAAATAATATGAAAGCGATTTTGCAAATATTGAGCGACTGACCATTTTCCAAATTTCTAGTAAATTAAACTTGGATAAAGTGTCTTCTCGTTATGCAATATACTATAAAATTAAATTTCTTTTTAAATACCTGTCACGTATTTCATTAAAAATATAAACGAAACTCTCTGTGCAGTAAATAAAACAGCATTTTAGTTCCCTAAACATTGACTGAATATGAAATAAAAATCTTACTAAATAGTAATCTATCCTAAAACTAACATTAAAATTACAATATGGATTTAATGTATACTAATTTTGAAGTAAATGTACATGATATTAAATAAAATCTTCCAGTAAATGTACAGTTTATAAAATGAGAATCTTCAAGTAATTGTGCACTATATAAAATGAGAATCTAATACAAAATGCATAGTATATAAAATGAGAATCTTACAAAAAATGTACAGTATATAAAATGAGAATCATCACCTGCCTTCCTACCGCGTATGAAACGAACCCCAATTTCAAGCCAATGCTTATAAAACTGAATTCCCTTTGATCTCTATATTTTTCCACCTGACAGGCCGAGCGAGACCGACCTCTCATGGGTTACAAATATGCTCCTTGAAGCTATATATCTCGCGAATGGCCAATTAATCACATTATTTTCGTCCTGTTAATCTCAGTAATTGCTTGATGACATTTAATCTAGCGATTTGCCTAATCTCGCCTTCCCCCCAATCCATTACTTGGAACGTCAGCTGACGCCCCATGTTTCAAGAGAAGGCAGTGGTCGGGTGTCAAGCTATTTTTTTACTGATGAAAAAAAGACACGATACAGCTTATGAAGGATTGCCAGGGAACCTGGTTGCTTAAAGAAGGATTTTTCTATTCTATCTAATAATCTACAAATCTGTATATTTCTAAACAAATAATCTCAAATTTTCTGTGTCATTTAGCAGTTGTAACATTTCATTTGATCAATTTCACAATCCCTCCCTTTCTAATATATTCACTGTCTAACCCCTTTAATTGATTTTACTACAACACCCTTTCAATTGCATTCACTATCACACCCTTTTACATTCATCATCCATCCCTTTCAATTGTATTAACCAACCCCCAATTTCAATTACATTCATCATCCATCCCTTTCAATTGTATTAACCAACCCCCAGTTTCAATCACATTCATCATCCATCCCTTTCAATTGTATTAACCAACCCCCAGTTTCAATCACATTCATCATCCATCCCTTTCAATTGTATTAACCAACCCCCAGTTTCAATCACATTCATCATCCATCCCTTTCAATTGTATTAACCAACCCCCAGTTTCAATTACATTCATCATCCATCCCTTTCAATTGTATTAACCAACACCCAGTTTCTATCACATTCATCATCCATCCCTTACAATTGTATTAACCAACCCCCAGTTTCAATTACATTCTTGAATTGATTCCCTTTAAACTATATTCACCATCTAGCTCATTCAATTGCATTCAACAACCCTCCTTTTTAATTACATTCACAATCCAGATAACAGGTCATTTTATTGCATTCACCAGCCCCTCATTTCAATTACATACACCATCCAGGCCCTTCAATTGCATTCTCCAGTCCTCCCTTTTATTTACATTCACAATACAGCCACTTCAATTGCATTCACCAGCCCTCCCTTTTAATCATATTCACCACCCAGCCCCTTCAATTGCATTCACCAGCCCTTCCTTTCAATCACATTCACCACCCCACCCCTTCAATTGCATTCACCAGTCCTCCCTTTCAATTACATTCACCACCCCGCCCCTTCAATTGCATTCACCAGTCCTCCCTTTCAATTACATTCGCCATCCAGCACCTTCAATTGCAGTCACCAGCCCTGCCTTTCAATTACGGTCACCATCCAGCTATTGCATTCAACAATATTCCATTTCAATTACATTCCCCATCACGACCCTTCAATTGCATTCACCAGTCCTCCCTTTCAATTACATTCGCCATCCAGCACCTTCAATTGCAGTCACCAGCCCTGCCTTTCAATTACGGTCACCATCCAGCTATTGCATTCAACAATATTCCATTTCAATTACATTCCCCATCACGACCCTTCAATTGCATTCACCAGTCCTTCCTTTTAATTACATTCACCATCCAGTCACTTCATTGCATTCACCAGCCTTCCTTTTAATCACATCCAGATCCTTCAATTGCATTCACCAGCCCTCCCTTTCAATTACATTCCCCATCCAGGCCCTCCAATTGCATTCACCAGTCCTCCCTTTCAATTACATTCACCAGCAATCCATTTCCATTTCACCATCCAGGCCCTTCAATTGCATTCACCATCCATCCCTTTTAATCACATTCACTATCAAGCTCTACCAACTAATTTCACCATCCCACCCTTTCACTGCACATATACTGATGGACTTGAATCAGGTATGATACTTGTTTGCCTGGTCAATTCAGATACCACAAGTGATCATGCAGCCACACTTCTCAAACGTTTATACGAAGTCTTTTAAATTTCACAAAGATTTCTTTCGCATGGTATGCATTCCGTGTTTAAATTCTGTTTTCCTTCCTTTATTTTCCACTTTTTGTTCTATTCATATGAGAATATTGTCTTAATAGTTATTTGCACATTGAAGCCAGATAACTATCAATCAATCAATCAAAGGGCGTTGGATTCAGTGTAAGCTTTTATTATGAATAATAATAATAATAATAATAATAGTAATAATAATAATAATAATAATAATAATAATAATAATATCATTATCGTATCTATCAGATGAATTATGCAATCAGAACAAAACACAATCGACAAAAAAATCTACAAATAATTAAACAAGTTTTATACCGTTCATGAAAGTGTGAAAAAAAATATACCAAGTTTTAAAATTTGTTATATGAAAACTGGGGACAGCATGATCATGCGGTAGACTTGAATATTAAAATGGACCTTGTTTAATTAAGTTTCATCACCTGATTATGAACCCGGGTAATCTGCATAATTATGGAGATTTTACTTTCATGCAGAATCATAATTTTGCGTTTGAAATCATGAACCAGTTAATAATCAACAACAGAAAATTTGTGTCTGTTAAGTATTTACCTAATGGTTATAACAGACGGAGAGGAGAGAGAGAGAGAGAGAGAGAGAGAGAGAGAGAGAGAGAGAGAGAGAGAGAGAGAGAGAGAGAGAGAGAGAGAGAGAGAGCACATTAGCATTAAGTAATTTCCCATTAACAAAGGATGACTCTTGAGAAAATAAAACCTAACAAGGGGTGGTTCAAAGAAAAACAATAATTCTTTCACTGCGACATTCACCTATTAACTGCAGAGTCCTATAGGTCTCTCTCTCTCTCTCTCTCTCTCTCTCTCTCTCTCTCTCTCTCTCTCTCTCTCTCTCTCTCTCCTCTCTCTCTCTCTCTCACCATTCCTTCTATTTTACGCCTTGCGAGTTTAAAAAGGTTCAGAGGATAACTAAGGCAAAGTTTGTCTTGGAAATGATTTTTTTGGCTGACTATAATAGAGGTTGATTATGTAGGAGCACCGAAGGATGTATTTTTTCAACCTCCACCATAACTAAATAAAGTGAAAACAGACCTTTCATCTAGTTAATATAAATAAAAATTAAGATTAAAGATATCCTTTTTTTTCCAGAAAAATTTATTATTTTATAAATAAAAAATCAATCCTTTATCGTGTGAACAAATACCAAAATGTAGAACTTCTAAGTCTACTAACGATTTTAATCAAATTCTAATGCTTTCTAGATACCCAACTTCCATCAAAATTAAGACCTTCAAAATCTGTGCTTACACTGTGACCATCATTTTAGGACTTTAGTGAAAATATATAGGTAACTTCACTCCAGACCTTAATCACTATCTAATATTAAATACCCAAAACACCATTACATCACTGTCTTTATGAACTAATATACCTACAAGGAAGTATATTCCACAAGCAAGTTCTCAGGTATCATGAAGATTATCATCTATAAGCTTTCACTTTCCACCAACTATTTCACTTAGTATTTCATAAAGTAAATCCAAGCTGGCCTATAAATTTAAAAATATTCCCTTCTAACAAACTCGGCCGAATCTCTTATTCCTCACACCTTAGAAAAGGTTAATTTTTTATACCAGCTTTTGCCATAAGAAAATCCTGTTTGCACAGCATCAGCCGCAAATTTTATTCTCTCTCTCTCTCTCTCTCTCTCTCTCTCTCTCTCTCTCTCTCTCTCTCTCTCTCTCTCTCTCTCTCTCTCTTTTTCGTTTTTATCTCTATCTCTCCTAGAGTGTTTTTATCTTTCCCTTTTTCGGTTGTTTTATCTCTCTCTCTCTCTCTCTCTCTCTCTCTCTCTCTCTCCTCTCTCCTCTCTCTCTCTCTCTCTCTCTCCCTTTTTAACCCGGGATGCAAATCAGTTAAAGACGTGCTATCGCCCCATGAGAAGGAAGAGACGAAATGGTGTTCCATATTTTCCCAAAATATTTTCTGAGCGTTATGGTGGTGATTTTATGGGAAAAAAGATTTTGCATTGCAAATGAAAATGCCCGAATCGACCTCGGCCGCGAAACAGCTTCCTTATGGGCGGTGTGACATAAAACATATCTGTGGTCTAAAGGTTAACATCCCATATAACGTTTTATTTTCGTGATCGATAGAGATCACATGTTGTAATGGTGGCACGTGTCACATCAAATGCAGAGGAACTGCCTCTTCTCAGGAATATTTATAGCTTAATGATGAGAGAGAGAGAGAGAGAGAGAGGAGAGAGAGGAGAGAGAGAGAGAGAGAGAGAGCCTGCCCTCCTGATTAAGCTGGGGAGCAAAATTCATGATCTTATTTAGGCTAGTTTAACACACAACAAGGTCACGACGTCCTGGAACACACACGTGAGGGAAGACCAAAAGGAAAATTTTATATGCTCCAGACAGCCAGCAGGAACAGAGAGAGAGAGAGAGAGAGAGAGAGAGAGAGAGAGAGGAGAGAGAGAGAGAGAGAGAGAGAGAGAGAATAGGAACAGGAAAACGTAACTGGGGACGTTTCATGAATCCAAAGTCGAAGAGAGAGAGAGAGAGAGAGAGAGAGAGAGAGAGAGAGAGAACAACAGGAGACCGTCGCTAGGGACGTTTCATGATTCCAAAGGAGAGAGAGAGAGAGAGAGAGAGAGAGAGAGAGAGAGAGAGAGAGAGAGAGAGAGAGAGAATAGGTACAAGAGACCGTAGCTGGGGAAGTTTCATGACTCCAAAGACAAGAAAGAGAGAGAGAGAGAGAGAGAGAGAGGAGAGAGAGAGAGAGAGAGAGAGAGAGAGAGAGAGGGGGGGACCACCGACATGCCGTTTGCTGCCTTGGGCTCTCGTGAATACAGATAGAGCGAAGGGCGTACGTAGAGATAATTCGGCCTTCATGGTCTTTTGATAGGACACACGAGGACACGCACTCGAGACATCTTTCATTTCCGGATTGTGTTTACTTTTCGTTGGTTCATCTATTCTTTTATCATGTGGCTTTATAAGATCATTGCATTTACAAGAGAATGATACAGCCTTTGCTTATAAATCTAGGGATGAGTTAATGTTCTTAAGGCATTTAATTGTACTAGTTTTAATCATTTTTAGTACGTTCATATGAGAAATTGTATATTAACATTAAAATATATACACTATTAGAAACAACCTAATTTCAATCGGAAATTCTCCGTAAAAATATACTGCTCTCAACCGTATTTCATTAAAATACAGGCGACCGTAATTTTACCTTACTTTATTATTATCTTTACTGGTTGGTGACCGTAATATCACTCCTTTGCGTCAATATATCCGTTTTCAAAACGGTAAAAATCCTGGAATAAATGTTGCCAGACATTTACCGTTTTTTAAAACAAATTTTTAACAATGAACAGTTGATACAATATTTAATCAAAGTCATTTATGCTTAAAAGAAACGATGTTTCTTTCCTTAAAGATTTAAGAATTTGTTCATAAAAATTAAACGGAAGTAGATTTAAGCTTTCACAAATTCCACGCATTAACAGGTATAGTCTTCTTCTTTAAAAAATTCAACTTTTATACAAAATTACTTACGGCATCTGCATCAATTAAACAACAAACTTACGTAGGAACCAAGGATTATAAAAACTAGTGATTACGCAAGAATTTAAAAGTGGTGAAACAAATTATAAATCAAAATAACAAAAACCTAATTATAAACAAAAAGGAAGCCACCTAAATAACGAAGATATATTTACTAAACATTACTTCAGTTTCACTCCTTACTTTCTATCGCTTTGAAACTTCTCTTGAAGTTCTCTTCCTCCTCCACTTATCGTTAGGATAAAAAATGGAGTCCTTGTCTTTATTCAAACCTTATTTCATCTTCCTTACACCTTTCTTTGCGCATTTCAATTGATATCTTTTCCTCTTTTCATTACAAGTAATTATGAAGAGCAACATATCACCGTTATGCCATAGCCTCTATACCGTGGTCTTCCACTGTCTTGGGATAGAGTTCTCTTGCTTGAGGGTACACTTGGGCACACTATTCTTCCTAAATTCTCTTCCTCTAGTTTTGTTAAAGTTTTTATAATTGATATATGGAATATTTATTTCAATATTATTACTCGTTTTAAGATATTTCATTTTTCATTGTTTCCTTTCTTCACTGGGCTATTTTCTCTGTTGGGGCCCTTGGGTTATTAGCATCCTGTTTTTCTAACTAGGGTTGTAGCTTAACAAGTAATGATAGTAATAACAACAACAAAAACCACAACAACAATAATAATAATAATAATAATAATAATAATAATAATAAAAATAATAATAATAATGATAATTTTCTCACGTCCATTTCTACAGTTCTGTCTCCCGCATTTGTTCAATTTCCTTCCAAGTCTCTGTTCATTCTTTTTCTTTCTTTCTCACTTCCGACCATACCCTACCCTTCCTTTTAGGTTCTTGGTGCAGGGCGACCTTGACATAGAGCAGTCGTGTGTGGAGGTCACTTAGTAGACAAAAAGGAATTGGGCCAAGTGGAATAACCGAATAAAAAGGAATGATGGGGGAGTATAAAGATAACAAAAGATGGAAGGGGAGATAACTGACAGACTGGAAGCGGTAGAAATGAGAAATGGATTTTATAAACAATAAAAGATGTTTTATTCATTCATGCATATATATATATATATATATATATATATATACATATATATGTATATATATACATATATATATATATATATATATATATATATATATATAGATATATATATATATATATATATAATACAAACACACGCACACACATATATATGTATATATATATATATATATATATATATATATATTACATATATATATATATATATATATATATATATATATATATATATATTACTAGTTCAGCTACAACCCTCGGGGGAAAAGCAGGATGGTGTAAGCCCAAGAGCTCCAACAGGGTAAAATACTTTATGTATAAAATGTACATATATTTATGATATATATTGTGTATGCGATTTATTCATAATGCATTCACTAATAAATATTGATATACAAATGACATCCAACATAACATAAAAGATAGGAAGATTGACTGATCAGTGCAATGTCACAGGTCTCAGGTTCCAGAAAAAGCTTTGGGGCCACCGTTCAGCTCAATTTCACTCCTTGTGGTATTTTAAAAGGAGCGCAGAAGCAATAACTCTGCTCAAGGTCACACCTATATTCTTCTAGAAGGAGTGCCAAATACTACTAATCCTGAATTCAAGAAGAACTAAGAGACCTTGAACTAAGGGCGCAAAAGTTCAGAGCGCAGAGGTAACTACATGGACCAGCGTCTTCCACTCTCGGTCTTAAGGGCGCACCTATTGTGTTCCAGGAGGAGAGCAGGCAAAACAGCTGAATAAAACCTCTGTTATTAGATTCAATGGGAAGCTTGGGAGCGCGAACTAAGATCCTAGTTATAATTATAGGGTTGTAAGAGGAGTAGGTGCAACACTTCAACTCAACGCCACAACTCAAAAGATTCTAGGACATACACTGACGCAAAAGCTATGCTCAAAGGCACCCCTACGCTGTTTAAGAGGAAGCCCATAAGATTGACGTTTAGATTAAGGATAATCATAGGATTTCAGATGGAGAGGAAGTCAAGTTGCTCATTCCAATGCCACCACTCTTGGGTTCCAGGGGAGGCACTTGGGTGACCGCTGGGCTCAGAGTGCCATCTATGGTGTTCCAGGACAGCACAGTGCCACTACTCTCAGACTCAAGTGAAGCATTGGGACACACGTTAAGGTTTTAAAGGCCGCTAATGAAGGGCAGGGGCAAGGGACAGTGACATTGCCCTATCAAGCAGGACAATGCCCTAGAGATTGACCATATATGCATATGATCAGCACCCAAGGCCCCACTCTCCACCCAAGCTAGGACCAAGGGGCTGTTGATTACTCAGCAGATCGACCTGTAGGCTTCCCCCAAAACCCCCCATCCTTAGCTCATATGGATGATGAAGTTGCAGCGATCAGACGAACTAACGAGTTTGAGCGGGACTCAAATTCCAATCTGGCATTCACCAGTCAGGGACGTTACCGCATCGGCCACCACAACCCTAATTGGCTATCGATGAAATCCATCCTGCGGTATCTATTCAAATGACGATGTTAACTTTTCTTTCAAACTCTGGAATATTTTCGTGGCATTTTATAGACAATATGAATCTGATAATCAAGATGCTGCGGCAACCCATAGGCAGAAGTTTTATGAATACATTATCTCGATTTCCTTATAGCCTATACCTACTCTTTTAAGGAACTAAGATTGCAGTAAATATATTATGCAGGTGTGTACCTCTAACTTCTACAAGCATTGCTATAAACCATGGAAACTTAAAAAAAGGCAAAGCAACATTATCAAGGCAAGTAAATACTCATAACTAATCTATGATAAATTTTGTAACGTTTCAATTGTAGTTAAAATGGGTCTTTTTTAGAAATAGGATTTTTATAATTAGTAATATAAAACATTATATAGAGGATTATGTAACGTCTAGATAAACCTGATAAAAGCATTCTGATAAACCTTAGTAAATACCATAATGCAAGAACAATTAAAATCAGTAGATCTATTTGAAATATGATAGCCAAAATTCAGTGGCCTGTAACGGGTTTACACGGTCGAACACGATTCGACAAACAAGTAATTGAATTGTTCAAACATGTGAACGGGGTATTTGGTTGTCGAACAAATTCTTCGAACATTTCGAAGAAAGTCTGTTTTCGCCTGACTTTTGTGGGAGAGGCTTCATTGTCCACAAACCTTATGCATTTGTGACTGACTCCGCCTCTTCGAACCGTTTGACAAGCAGGTTCGACAACTGGGTTCAACGACCAATTCGACCGTGTAAACCCCGCTTAAGAACCCACATCCTAACACGAAAACTTTTTTCAAGATCAACAATTTAAGAGTACGACAGGTTCCATTCATGTACCTTTAGCCATACCCACAAGCTATGTACAGTTTCCCTAACTTTTGATTCTGTTTTGTGTTCTGTCAATATCTCCCTTATTCACAGTACATTTATCCCCAAAGAACAAATTTCAAATCAAAATCAGATTGGAAATAAAATCAAACACTAATATGAAAATGCGGGAAGAAGTATTAGACAAATAAACTGTCTGTTGTTCATTGATAATTTTTTTTTTTCATAAACTTCGAATTCTGATCTCTAAAGATAGTAAAAAAATATAAGCTCTTGCAGGATTCTCACACTTCCAATTCTCAATGATACGTGCAACAAGGCTCCAATAAACTCCCTTGTTTTTTCTTTTTTTTTTTCTTTTTTGAAGTGTTTATAGTAATTTAGACAGTTGGACAAGAGCTCCATAATCCCTTGTTTTTATTCATTTCTTTAACATGTTTATAGTTATTTAGACATTTGGACAAAATCTCCAATATTCCTTATTTCTATTTATTTCCCTAAAATGTTTACACTTATTTAGGCAGTTGGCCAAGATGTATACCGAGCTATTTTCTTGAGAATACCTGGATAAAAATGTGGACTACTTGTATCGGGACGAATTTCTTGAATCAACAAAACGTGGATCCCAGCTTAAACGGCTGAGCAACTTCTATTGTATATTTTCAGAGTAAACACGTTTCGCATTAACTGCATAAATATTATTGGTATTCCTCCTTCTCATAATTTTGTAAGACACAAAATTCGTGTTTTCTCCCAGCAAAGACGTGCAATTTTTTTTTAGCGTTCAGTGAAATTGCGAAAATTCTGGTAACCACTTATCGAATTATGTAATTTTTTTTTATTCAAAATACAGTAGTGTTTCTCCTTCAGATGAATACAAAATGACGCTTTTAGTTTCAAATATAAATGACTAACTATGTAAGAAAAATCTTTTAACTTTTATTCTACAAATATATTTTTTCTAATACGTCTATTGTATAAAATTAATATATAAATATTGAGCCTCATTTAAGCTTATTCATATAATGTAATATAACATGTTCCTCTACTTCTTACATAAATGAACCTTTGATATTTTAATGTCGATTATTTAAAATTACGTTCAGATTCCTTTTAAATAAATCTACGAATATATTCAGCATTTCAAAATTTGATCATTTCTTAAATATTTGTTTTTCTTATATTCCTCATGCAATTAGGAGATTTAATATAACTCGTTGGCTAACTGTCAATCATCTCCTCCAAGTATTTAAAAACCAATTCATATAATTCATCTAGTGATTCTTCCAAAATGAATTTAATATTTCACCTTGTTTATATTTCCTATTTCACAGCCTACGATTCCTTTTATCCTTTACCGGTCAAACCACCATGATATGAAACGGAAGTAGGACAGGGGGCAGAGGGAATGGGTCAAGCGGAATAACCGAATAAAAGGAGATAAGGAACACACAGAGATAACAAATGAAGATAGCAGGGGAGATAAGAACTGATAACTTGGAAATTCAAAATAAAGGTTTCCTGTCTTGCTAGAATATCAAAAGAAATTAAATATCTAAGCCAAAATAGGAGAAACAACGATGGTAGAAGAGTATTTTTTCAACATAGAATACTCAGTAGATACTTCACAAAGGCATAAGACATGTGAAGCAACATGTTAATATTTACTGAATAAATGATTTGATGTTTTCTGGAATCCTGACGTCGAAGGTCATTGACGCCAATATTTATTGGAGGTTTTCTCTACAAATCTAATATAGATAATTTAAAATCCTGAATTACTAATACGTTTTCCAAAATGTTACGCAGACAAATTATTATATATCTGCTATATATATATATATATATATATATATATATATATATATATTATATATATATATATATATATATATATATATATATATATATATATACATATATACATATATGTGTATATATATATATATATACATATATACATATATGTATATATATATATATATATATATATATATATATATATATATATATATATATATATATATATATATATATATATATATATCGCATTTCTGCCCGTGTCTATAGAATAATTGAAATTGGTAAACAAAATCTTGAACAGGCAGATCATTTCTTCATTTTTCACGGTACACAAATTCAGATTTATATTATTCATTTATTCACGAAAGGCTTTTACTGAGGGCCTGAGAACTGTAGTAAATTGTTTATGTAAACTGAATGGTTTTGTGAAATTCTTTTTCCGAAATACATTAAATCATCCCGAGTATGTTCAATACCAGTGAATAGGACTGACGAATTTAGAATAATTATGAAGCTTTATTTTGTTCATTTTTATAATTATGCTAATGTTTATAAAACCCCAATGCTTCAAGATGTTCATAATTACAAAACTAATTATAGTCTTAAAGAAGACGACATCTTGTATGAAGTATAAGAATATTGTTGGTCGGTTTCGCAAAACCAGTTTTTGTAGTAAAGAGATACAGATTAGGGGCGCCAGATAGGGATAAAATTCCTTTCATATTCTTAAATCTCCATTCAATAAAAGCCTTTATAATGCTTTCAACTTTTAATATTCCTTTCTGCTGAATTTAAATCGTAGGCCATACTAAGATTTCCTGCTTAATTGAACGAAAACATATTTTATTTTGAGACCTTATTCACTCTTGTTTCATAAATATTACACAATTCGCACCAAACATCAGTATTCGAAAGAATTTCCTATTAAATTGCTGTGCAATATTTTGTTCTTAAAACAAATGTAATTTAAACTTTTCCTTGTATTTTTATTTATATCATAATTTCTAATGGTTAGTTTTGGCTGGAAATGGCGAAAATGTTTCTAATATAACGTATTCTATACCAGGAAATAATATTTATGAAATTACTGTTGTCCCCTTTATTTACTATATATCAAAACAACTAAACTGATTTCATGGTCATTCCCTCTATAGCTCTATTTCATCATTAAAAACACCTCTTAAATCAGATACTTTTATATATAATAACACATTTTTCTATCTAAAGTACCTGATTAAATCAATATCCAATCCCATACTATAAACTCAGTTTTGTTCTATTAAATACTGAAAAGCACAGGGCTGTGGTAGCCTATTAGTAACGTCCCTGTCTGATGATCTGTTGAACTAGGGTTCGAGACACACTCAATCTTGATAGTTTCTTGCGATATCTGCAACCTCACCCTCCATGTGAGCTAAGGATAAGGGTATGGCGGAGCCTATAGGTTTACCTGCTGAGTGAACAGCAGCTATTGCCTGGCCCTCTCTGGTCCTAGCTTGGGTGGATGCTTGAGTGCTGTTCATATGTATATAGGGTCACCAAAGCATTGTCCTATTGGGATATTATCACTCTCCCTTGCCTCTGTCATTCATGAGTGACCTTTAAATGGCTTACTTTACTATACGATATTACGTCATTATACCATACAATAATGTAATGGGTACGTCATTATACCATACAATAATGTAATGGGTACGTCATTATACCATACAATAATGTAATGGGTACGTCATTATACCATACAATAATGTAATGGGTACGTCATTATACCATACAATAATGTAATGGGTAGGTCATTATACCATACAATAATGTAATGGGTGCGTCATTATACCATACAATAACGTAATGGGTTTGAAATACTTTTAACTTTAAGGCAATACCCTTTAATGTGTTACGAAACCCAATGAGGAAAAAAAAAAAACTTAAAGGGCCAAAAAAATGTTGTAATGAGAATTAATTTTCCTTGATATAATTGTTGTCCTTATCTCAAGGGAAATTAGCCCACCTACTTAAGAATTAGATTCTTTTTAGAGTACATAAAAGGCCAGTAATCTTTGGAAACAAATTAAAATTTGTTTAAAGAAAAATTAATCAAGATTATTTTTTATTGTAAATTTCATGGTAATGATATGTTATCCTAACACCTTCAGTGATAAGTTTATTGTCTGATTAATTTAGAGAGAGATAGGGGGAGGGGGTTAAACAACGTGAATGACTTCACCCTTATAAAATTCAGTTAAAACTGCCGATATTATATTCAATCACTAATATTTCTAATAATAATTTATATCAATCTTATATTACCAAATTTCTAGGTAGTGGTAGTGATAACATGACGTCATTTACATAAATTCTATATGAATAAGAGAATACTGTATTTAATACTACAAAACCAAAAACTCACTACGGCACTCATCTTACGATGAACTGTATTTTCAATTAAGCAAATTATGAATAAATAAACTCTTTTTATCAGCATTGATAAGGAAAAGAGGGAATAGATTGAAGATCTTCTAGAATTATTTTGCAGACCAAAGGAAGAATATATTATTGCTTTTCATAAAATTTCCCGTTACTATTGCAGAGAGAGAGAGAGAGAGAGGAGAGAGAGAGAGAGAGAGAGAGAGAGAGAGAGAGAGAG
>NC_090747.1:107916539-107919039 GCF_036898095.1 Palaemon carinicauda | reverse complement strand
GGAATATAGATGATAAACATTAGAAGAGAAGATGAAAGAAAAACGGGAGGATAAAAATGAAATAGGAAGGTGTCCTGGGAAAAGTAGCCGATAGTATGTCCCATCATTTACATTCTGATTTCAAGCATGCAAAAATCTCAAAGACAAGAGTTAGGCGATCTCATCTGTCTTTCATTATTCTGACTTTCCAAACCAGGAATTATAAGTAATTTAATCGAGAAGGGAATTTCAAAAGGACAACGATGTCCAAACTTATGGCTGATTACGTGAATTGGATAATTTGCTTTACCTTTAACCTTGACCTTCTAAAATTTAATAATTTCCATCTTTTTACATAACAGTTGATCCCTGCAAGTTTCATTACTCTACGATTAAAATTGTGGCCCAGAAAGATGTTCACAAACACGAACACAAACAGTGAAGAAAACATAACCTCCTTCCAACTTCGTGGGCGGAGAAAATAAAGAATACTTAACGTGGATATCATATAATACAAGCATATATATTAGTTTCCTCCTTAAATCTAATGTTATTTATCGACAAAATTTGCAACTATAATATTTCTCTATCCAACACGAGTAATGAATTCCAGTGAATTTCCAATCAATACTTATACAACTATTTACAAACAAGTTTGTTTGAGCCAGGTAATTCTAATACCATTAGTCAGGTCTTTAATAGGAAGTTTGATTTACAAGAATACTAATTTTTCCCTATCAATACTTATGCAACTATATAATTACAAGCTTGTTGGAACCAAGTAATTCTAGCACAGGTGGTCAGGTCCTAATATAAACTTTAATTGTTTACCGCAAGATGGAAGAAGAAGACCAACGAATTATTTACGTGAGTGTAACAAGACTCAGCCAGCCGAGAGTGAAACTTAGAAGGAACGATTAGTTTCAGAATAAAAAAAAAGCGACCACAAAAACTTTGGCCCTGGGCCTTGGCCTTCTGACACCGCCTTGACAGGTCGGCCTTGACAAAGTGCCTCTGGGATAAACGCCTTTGTCAGCTTTATAATTTATGGTCTGAAGATGGTTATATGAACGTGGCTTCGTGGAACTTGGACGGTCAACTCTTTGTATTATCCCCATTTTATAACGTTCTGAATATCAACTTACCAAGAAATATATATATATATATATATATATATATATATATATAATATATATATATATATATATATATATATATATATATATATATATACATGAGAATTACTAGAGGCAAATCAAATAAATGATTAATAGAGATGCTGAAATAGGGGGAAGAATATTGTACATTTTATAAAAGGAATTTAAAACATTTTATATATATACATATATATATATATATATATATATATATATATATATATATATATATATATATATACAGTATATATGAATTACGGTAAGCAAATAAAATAAATGATTATTATAAAAGCTGAACTACGGCGAAGAATTTTGTAATTTACATTTCATAAAAATTTTTAAACATTGTATTATATATGCATATATATATAAAAACATACACACTATACTACCAGATACATATAATTCCGAGCATTCCTTATCTTAAACATTCGCGTGACTACATGCACATAAAATAGAGGCTATCAAAGATATGTAGTATCGTACTTTTCTACAATATACAAAACAAGAGAATATAATACATTACTTAATGCAGTCAGTGATATCGTCGCTCCTTACCTGTGAAAGAAAAAGAAAAATAGATTATTACTCACGGTATTTCCAACAAAGTAAATAGTAATCAATACTTTTCAATATGTAATTGAATTATTTTTAAGGCTATAATTAAAGTAAATTGTTATGGTCACCTTGTGGGCAATATCAGTTTATACAGTAATTATAAATGTTGCTGTTTCTTTATCAGCAGTCACTTGGGCAACGCTGATATATACATCATTAAAATATAAACTCATTAGTAAATGTAAACATATGTTAATGCATGTTATATTGGGGTTGTGGTGGCTTATGTGGTAACGTCCCTGACTGGTGATAGCCAGACTGGGGTTCCAGTACCGCTCAAACTCGTTAGTTCCTTTGATCACTGCAACCTCACCATCCTTGAGAGCTAAGGATGGCGGGATTGGGGAAGCCTGTAGATCTATCTACTGAGTCATCATCACCCATTGCCTGGCCCTCCTTCGTCCTAGCTTGGGTGGAGAAGGGGCTTGGGCGCTGATCATATGTATATATGGTCAGTCTCCAGGGCATTGTCCTGCTTCAGAGGGTAATGTCACTGTCCCTTGCCTCTGCCATTCATGAGCGGCTTTTAAACCTTTAATGTTGATCCGCTAACTTTAGTATAAACATCAATGACAAATTTACACAAGAGTAAACGTAGCTAAGGTAAAAAAAAACACCCAATAGATTTGAAATACACAATACCCTTTCCACTACATGAAACTACATGAAACTAAATGGATATTCAGTAGAACGCAGACCTCCGCCGAGGCAGCTTATTTCCCGACGTTTTGCTCGACCTTGAACTT
>NC_090747.1:107911539-107914039 GCF_036898095.1 Palaemon carinicauda | reverse complement strand
TTTGCTCTTTAACCTTTCGTCCTGCTTTCTGAGATATCTTCTTTACCTGCGAAATACTCCTACGCATATTCTCTCCACCAACGCTTCATCAACACTAATCTCTTTTATTTATTTTTCTAGGGGATTTCTCAAAACCATTTTCTATTTCACAAAACCAGTCCTCTTTCCCTTGTTCAATGACCCTCTTCAATCCATCACAGCACCTTACATGCTATCTTATATCTAAGTATTTCATTGCACAAGCCAAAAGGTTTGTCTCCTTTCTGTGTGTCCATCCTTTTGACATTTTGGTTTTAAAAAGTGATTATGTGAAAATTAAATTGAATTTTGGTGAAATTTGGTGGAAACCATCAGAAGGTGACCTTCTTGGGATGGTCAACTTAAGGAGCTATCAGTCTTAAGTGAGAAGTCATGGTAACTTTTTTTGGCATTTCAAATGCTTCATAAGAAGGTTTGTATTTTTTAGCATTGACTTTTAAGGATTAAATATCAAGATCACTAATCCTTAGCATTATACAACACTTAATTCCTAGATATTTAGTAGTGATCACCTATACAAAATGATACTGTGACGGCCGAGAGAAAGGTTATGACTCAAAGGCAGGATGCAATCAACTGAGTAACTTTATTAAAGAACACTCTCCTTTATATACAAAACCTCAAGGCAACAGTAATTTTTATGTTCGAGAAACAGACAATGTTAGAGAGGAAACACGCAGACATGTTTATTCTGGTTCTTTTTAGTGCGAGGGAAGAGCGCAGATACAAGCATAATATATACAAAATAATTTATGTACGATCGTGTGACACACGGTTGGTACAATACAAAACACAAATTCCTTTATACCCAAATTTATCCCATTTTACCCTTCAATAATATGCACTCATAACGGCAAAAATATAACATCGCATTAATTCACTCAGGGCTGAATGCCAATAATTGTTCGTTATTTTTTTAGCGGGAATCCAAATACCCTAAGTAACCAATTCCCAATAAACAACAGCGAAAAACAATCAGTTACTACACACATCATTCTTACAGGTATACTAATACATTCAGAACTAATCATCATCATCATTATAATCTCCTCCTACGCCTATTGACGCAAAGGGCCTCAATTAGATTTTGACAATCGTTTCTATCTAGAGCTTTTAAATAGAATCTTATCCATTCATACTCTCCTATTTCTCGCTTAATAGTCCTCAGTCATGTAGGCCTGGGGCTTCCAACTCTTCTAGTGCCTTGTGAATACCGGTTATAAATTTAGTGAACTAATCTCTCTTGGGGAGTGTGCAGATCATGTCCAAACCCTCTTCATCTAGTATATTAACTTTATAAATTTTTATCA
The DNA here is from genome assembly GCF_036898095.1 of Palaemon carinicauda. Taxonomy (NCBI): domain Eukaryota; kingdom Metazoa; phylum Arthropoda; class Malacostraca; order Decapoda; family Palaemonidae; genus Palaemon; species Palaemon carinicauda. The sequence continues at coordinate 107,912,690 of NC_090747.1, read as the reverse complement.
TACACAGTATTTTCTTCACATACCATACCTTTAAACTCAAAAGTTATTTTTATATCATTTCTACATGTTCAAACAACCTCAAGATATACTTATAATGGCATTTATATGTATCATCTTATATCTTTTACAAGTTTTAAGTATCTTTACTTCAAATTACAGTCACAAGATTTGCTTATAACAGAATTTCTCGTTACATGAAATATGAGATCCGATGAGAGAGTTTACAGCAGCAAATTCAATTATTTTGGAATACTTTTATCTTATTAAAGCTTAATAACATAATAGGAATATATTCTCAAGTAGTTTTGTTTTATATCTCTGAATAAAATAGAAATGTCAAATATTAAGCGAGAAATAAGCTTATTTTCCAATTTATTTGCTGGAATTACAATTTTCATATGAATATTGTCACGAAAATTGGTATACAAAAAGGCATGAAAAAAGATACAGTTCAAATGATTAAATACAAATACAAAGTCTATTTCCACGCAAATATTCTTTATATTTCCTGCATGTTCTAAAATATTCTTTATACAAGAATGTTCCACGATAAATAATGTCAATAAAATAGATTATGAAGGCAAATACAATTGGGTTTAAACCAATAAGATATCTAGTAAAAATAACACGAAAAATTGAAAAAACAAAAACAGAAATTGAAAGGGAAAATAAAATTTTAGTAGTTTATTTAACTGACAGAGTGATTAAGGCAAAATGACGTCACAGGGCCTATGATCATTGATGAAAATAAATATTTGGAATTAAAAAGATCAAATTATTAGAAAAGTCCTTCCTAACCGATATATACTATATATATATATATATATATATATATATATATATATATATATATATATATATATATAATATATATATATATACATACACACAACACAATTTACTCTTTATATCTATAAAACTATACTTTGAAAAGTACTTACCATAATAACACACCTTAAAATAAAATCACACTAAAAGTAAAAAAAAAAAACTTTAATTTTGTCAAAATAAATATCTTGAGTTAAAAAGATATAAAATTATTACAAAAATCCTCCCTAAACCGATACATGCTTCATATATATTTTTTACTCTTTTTATCTATAACTCTATAGTTTGAAAAGTACTTACCAAAATATAATACCCTAAATAAA
>NC_090747.1:107887862-107911039 GCF_036898095.1 Palaemon carinicauda | reverse complement strand
ATCTTTTCCTCTTTTTCTTACAAGTAATTATGAAGAGCAACATATCAACGTTATGCCATAGCCTCTATACCATGGTCTTCCACTGTCTTGGGATAGAGTTCTCTTGCTTGAGGCTACACTCGGGCACATTATTCTTATAATTTCTCTTCCTCTAGTTTTGTTAACGTTTTTAAAATTGATATAGGAAATATTCATTTTAATATTGTTACTCGTCTTAAGATATTTAATTTTTCATTGTTTCCTTTCTTCACTGGGCTATTTTCTCTGTTGGGGCCCTTGAGTTATTAGCATCCTGTTTTTCTAACTAGGGTTGTAGCTTAACAAGTAATGATAGTAATAACAACAACAAAAACCACAACAAAAACAACAACAACAACAATAATAATAATAATAATAATAATAATAATAATAACTTTCTCACGTCCATTTCTACAGTTCTCTGTCTCCCGCATTTGTTCAATTTCCTTCCAAGTCTCTGTTCATTCTTTTTCTTTCTTTCTCACTCCGACCATACCCTTCCCTTCCTTTTAGATTCTTGGTGCAGGGCGACCTTGACACAGAGCAGTCGTGTGTGGAGGTCACTTAGTAGACAAAAAGGAATTGGGCCAAGTGGAATAACCGAATAAAAAGGAATGATAGGGGAGTATAAAGATAACAAAAGATGGAAGGGGAGATAACTGACAGACTGGAAGCGGTAGAAATGAAGAAATGGATTTTATAAACAATAAAAGATGTTTTATTCATTCATGAATATATTTATATATATACATATATATATATATATATATATATATATATATATATATATATATATATATATATATATACACACATATATACATATATATACACACATATATACATATATATACACACACACACACACACACACACACACACACATATATATATATATATATATATATATATATATATATATATATATATATATATATATTATGTATATATTTTACTAGCTCTGCTACAACCCTAGGGGAAAAAGCATGATGGTGTAAGCCCAAGAGCTCCAACACAATAAAATACTTTATATATAAAATTTAAACATATATATATATATATATATATATATATATATATATATATATATATATATATATATATATATGTATATATATATATATGTGTGTGTATATATATTTATTTATTTATATATATATATATATATATATATGTATGTGTGTGTATGTATGTATGTATGTATGTATGTATATTTGTTTGTGGCTTTTTCATAATGCATTTACTAATAAATATTGAAATGGCATCCAATATAACATGAAAGATTGGAAAATCGACTGATCAGTGCAATGTCATATGTCTCAGGTTCCAGAGAAAGCTTTGGGGCCACCGTTCAGCTCAATTTTACTCCTTGTGGTGTTCTAGAAGGAGTGCCAAATACTACTACTCTTGAATTCAAGAAGAAAGACTAAGACCTTGAATTAGGGGCACAAAACATCAGAGCGCAGAGGTAACTGCAGGGATCAACGCCTTAAACTCTCGGCTTAAGGGCACAATTAATGCGTTCTAGGAGGAGAACAGGCATGACAGCTAACTAAAACCACTGTTACTAGAATCAATGGAAAGCGTGCGAGCGGGATCTAAGATCATAGCCATAATTATAAGGTTCTAAGAGGAGAGTAGGTGCAACACTTCAACTCATCGCAACAACTCAAAAGATTCTAGGACAAACAATGACGCAAAAGCTATGCTCAAAGGCACCCCTACGCTGTTTAAGAGGAAGCGCACAAGTTTGACGTTCAGATTAAGGATCATTATGGGATTTCAGATGGAGAGGAAGTCAAGCTGCTCATTCCAATGCCACCACTCTTGGGTTCCAGGGGAGGCACTTGGGTGACCGCTGGGCTCAGAGTGCCATCTATGGTGTTCCAGAACAGCACAAGAGTGCCAGAACAGCACAGTGCCACTACTCTCCGATTCAAGGTGAAGCAATGGGACAACGTTAAGGTTTTAAAGACCGCTACTGAATGGCAGGGATACGGGACAGTGACATTGCTCTATCAAGCAGGACAATGCCCTAGAGATTGATCATATATACATATGATCAGCACCCAAGGCCCCATTCTCCACCCAAGCTAGGACTAAGGAGCTGCTGATTACTCAGCAGATCGACCTGTAGGCTTCCCCAAAACCCCCCATCCTTAGCTCATATGGATGATGAAGTTGCAGCGATCAGACGAACTAACGAGTTTGAGCGGGACTCGAACTCCAACCTGGCATTCACCAGTCAGGGACGTTACCGCATCGGCCACCACAACCCTAATTGGCTAGCGATGAGATCCATCTTGCGGTATCTATTCAAATGACGATGTTAACTTTTCTTTCAAAATCTGGAATATTTTCGTGGCATTTTATAGACAATATGAATCTGATAATCAAGATACTGCGGCAACCTATAGGCAGAAGTTTTATGAATACATTATCTCGATTTTCTTATAGCCTATATCTACACTTTTAAAGAACTAATATTGCAGTAACTAAGTTATGCAGGTGTGTACCTCTAAGTTATGGAAGCATCGCTATAAATCATAGAGACTTAATGAAGAGCAAATACGACATTATTGCGGCAAGTAAGTACTCATAACTAATAAATGATCAGTTTAGTAACATATCAATTATAATCAGAATAGGTCTTTTTAGAGATGATCTTTATAGTTAGTAATAAAAACAATAATATAGAGTATTATGTAGCTGCTAGAAAGTTAAATCTATCAATTTTAACCTGATAATAATATGATAAATCTCAATAAATACCATAATGCAAGAACACTTAAAAATCAGTAGATCTATTTGAAATATGATCGCCGAAATTCAGTGGCTTGTAACGTTAGAACCAACATCCTAACACGAAAACTTTTTTCAAGATCAACAATTTAAGGGTACGACAAGTTCCATTCATGTACCTTTAGCCATACCCACAAGCTATGTACATTTTCCCTAACTTTTGATTCTTCTGAGTGCTATGTCAATATCTGCCCTATTCACAGTACATTTTAAATGTTGAAAGGTTTAAAGGCCGCTCATGAATGGTAGAGGTAAGGGACAGTGACGCTGCCCCATCAAGCAGAGCAAAGCGCTAGAGACTGACCATATATAAACATGATCAGCGCTCAAGCCCCCTCTCCACCCAAGCTAGGAACTAGGATGGCCAGACATTGGCTGCTGATGACTCAGCAAATAGACCTATAGGCTCCCCCTACGCCCTCATCCTTAGCTCACAAGGATGGTGAAGTTGCAGCAACCAAAGAAAGTAATGAGTTTGAGTGGGACTCGAACATCAGTCTAGCGTTCAGCAGTCAGGAACGTTACTACAAAGGCCACCCCAAAGAATAAATTTCATAACATTAGGAGATTGAAGATCAAATCATACACTAATATGAAAATAAGTTAAGAAAAATTATGCAAACAAACTGTATGTTGTTTATTGAAAATCTAAAAAAATTTGTTTTTTGTTTATTCATAAACTTCGAATTTTGATCTCCAAAGATAGAAAAAAATATGATAAGCTCTCGCAGGATTCTCACACTTACAATTCTCAAAGATACGTACACCAACGCTTCGCTAAATTCCCTTATTTTTCTTTAAAAATCTATAGTTATTTAGACATTTGGACAAGAGCTCCCTAATCCTTTGTTTTTATTTATTTCTTTACAATGTTTATAGTCATTTAGACAGTTGGACATGAACTCCATAACCCCTTGTTTTGATGTATTTCTTTAAAATATTTATAGTTATTTAGACAGTTGGACAAAATCTCCATAATCCATTGTTTTTATTTATTTCTTTAACACGTTAATAGTCATTTAGACAGGTGGACAAGAGCTCCATTATCAATTTTTTTTTCTTTAAAAATCTATAGTCATTTAGACAGTTGGACAAAAGCTCCATAATCCCTTGTTTTTATTTATTTCATTAAAATTTTTACACTTATTTAGGCAGTTGGGCAAGATGTATACCGAGCTATTTTCTTGAGAATACCTGGATAAAAATGTGAACTACTTGTATCGGGACGAATTTCTTGAATCAACAAAACGTGGATCCCAGCTTAAACGGCTGAGCAACTTCTATTGTATATTTTCAGAGTAAACACGTTGAGCATTAACTGCATAAATATTATTGGTATTCCTCCTTCTCAGAATTTTGTAAGAGAAAATTCGTGTTTTCCCCCAGCAAAGACGTGCAATTTTTTTTTACCGTTCAGTAAAATTGCGAAAATTTTATGTAAAAAAAAAAAATTTTCTTCATAATACAGTAGTGTTTCTCCTTCAGATGAATACAAAATAAAAAATAAATTACTAACTATGTAAGAAAAATCTTTTATCTTTTATTCCACATATATATTTTTCTAATATGTCTATTGTATGAAATTTAATATATAAATATTGAGCCTCATTTCAGTTTATTCATATAATGTAAATTAACATGTTCCTCTACTTCTTACATTAATGAACCTTTGATATTTTAATGTCGATTGTTTCATATTACGTTCAGATTCTTTTTATATAAATCTTCGACTATATTCAGCATTTCAAAATTTGATCATTTCTTAAATATTTTTTTTCTTATATTCCTCATGCAATTAGGAGATTTAATATAAATCGTTAGTTAACTGTCAATCATCTCCTTCAAGTATTTAAAAACTAATTCATATATATCATCTAGTGATTCTTCCAAAATTAATTTAATATTTCACCTTGTTTATATTTCCTATTTCACAGCCTACGATTCCTTTTATCCTTTACCGGTCAAACCACCATGATATGAAACGGAAGTAGGACAGGGGCCAGAGGGAATGGGTCAAGCGGAATAACCGAATAAAAGGAGATAAGGAACACACACAGATTACAAATGAAGATAGCAGGGGAGATAAGAACTGATAACTTGGAAATCAAAAAAAGCTTTCCTAATTTTCTAGAATATAAAAAAAAAATTAGATATCTAAGCCTAAATAGGAGAAACAACGATGGTAGAAGAGTATTTTCTTTAAGTAGAATATTCAGTAGATAATTCACAAAGGCATAAGACATGTGAAGCAACGTGTTAATATTTACAGAATGAATGTTTTGAGGTTTTTTGGAATCCTGACGTTGAAGGTCATTGACGCCAATATATACTGGAGGTTTCCTCTACAAATCTAATATAAATCATTAAAATCCTGAATTACTAATACGTTTTCCAAAATGTTACGCAGACAAATTATTATATATCTGCTATATATATATATATATATATATATATATATATATATATATATATATATATATATATATATATATATATATATATATATATATATATATATACATATATATATATACATATATATATGTATGTATGTATATATATATATATATATATATATATATATATATATATATATATATATATATATATATATATGTATATATATATCGCATTTCTGCCCGTGTCTATAGAATAATTGAAATTTGTAAACAAAATCTTGAACAGGCAGATCATTTCTTCATTTTTCACGGTACACAAAATTCAGATTTATATTATTCATTTATTCACGAAAGGCTTTTACTGAGGGCCTGAGAACTGTAGTAAATTGTTTATGTAAACTGAATGGTTTTGTGAAATTCTTTTTCCGAAATACATCAAATCATCCCGAGTATGTTCAATACCAGTGAATAGGACTGACAAATTTAGAATAATTAAGAAGCTTTATTTTGTTTCATTCTTATAATTATGTTAATGTCTATAAAACCCCGATGCTTCCAGATGTTCATAATTACAAAACTAATTATAGTCTTAAAGAAGACGGCAGCTTTTACGAAGTATAAGAATATTGTTGGTCGGTTTCGCAAAAAAACAGTTTTTGTAGTAAAGAGATACAGATTAGGGGCGCAAGATAGGGACAAAATTCCTTGCATATTCTTAAATCTCCATCAAATAAAAGCCTTTAATGCTTTTTCCTTTTAATATTACTTTCTGCTGAATTTGAATTGTAGGCCATATTAAGATTTCCTGCTTAATTGAACGAAAATATATTTCATTTTGAGACCTTATCCACTCTTGTTTCATAAATGTTACATAATTTGCAGCAAATATCAGGATTCAAAAGAATTTTCAATTAAATTGCTGTGCAATATTTTGTTCTTAGAATAAATGTAATTTAAATTTTTAATTGTATTTTTATTTATACCATAATTTCTAATGGTTAGTTTTGGCTGGAAATGGCAAAAATGTTTTTAATATAACGTATTCTATAACAGGAAATAATATTTATGAAATTACAATTGTCCCCTTTATTTCCTGTATATTTAAACAATTAAACTTATTTTATGGTCACTCCTGTAACTATTTCATCATTAAAAACAGTTCTTAACTCAGATATTTTTATATACAGTAACACATTTTTCTCTCTAAAGTACCTGATTAAATCAATATCCAATCCCATACTATAAAAGCAGTTTTGTTCTACTAAATACTGAATAGCACAGGGCTGTGGTAGCCTATTAGTAACGTCCCTGTCTGATGATCTGTTGAACTAGGGTTCGAGACACACTCAATCTTGATAGTTTCTTGCGATATCTGCAACCTCACCCTCCATGTGAGCTAAGGATAAGGGTATGGCGGAGCCTATAGGTTTACCTGCTGAGTGAACAGCAGCTATTGCCTGGCCCTCTCTGGTCCTAGCTTGGGTGGATGCTTGAGTGCTGTTCATATGTATATAAGGTCACCAGAGCATTGTCCTATTGGGATATTATCACTCTCCCTTGCCTCTGTCATTCATGAGTGACCTTTAAATGGCTTACTTTACTATACGATATTACGTCATTATACCATAAAATAATGTAATGGGTTTGAAATAATTTTAACTTTAGGACAATACCCTTTAATGTGTTACGAAACCTAATGAGGGGAAGAAAAAATAAATTAAAGAAAAATTAAAGAGCCAAAAAAAATGTAATGAGAATTAATTTTCCTCGATATAATTGTTGTCCTTATCTCAAGGGAAATTAGGCCACCTACTTAGGACTTCGATTTTTTTTTTGACTACATGGAAGGCCAGTAATCTTAGGAAGCTAATTACAACTTGTTTAAAGACAAATTCATCATGATTATTTTTTATTGTAAATTTATGCCAATGACACGTTATCCTAACACCTTTATACATAAGTCTATTGTCTGATTAACTTAAAGAGATAAGGGGGGGGGGGTTGTTAAACAACGTGAATGGTTTTTACTCTTATAACATTAAATTAAAATGGTGGATATTGCATATAATCACTAATTCTAATGATAATTTATATTAATCTTATATTACCAAATTTCTTCCAGGTAGTTGTATTGCTAACAGGAAGTCATTTATGTGAACACTATAACAATAACGGATTACTGTATTTAATATTAAAAAAATTCATTACAGCACTCATCAGAGGATGAATTGTATTTTCAATGAAGCAAATTATGAATAAATAAACGTTTGTACCAGCATTGATTAGGGAAAGAGGAAATACATTAAAGATTTTCAGGAGACTATTATCCAGTTAAGATTGCTACGATTGCAGAGAGAGAGAAAGAGAGAGAGAGAGAGAGAGAGAGAGAGAGAGAGAGAGAGAGAGAGAGAGAGAGAGAGAGAGAGAGAGAGAGAGATTTTCACCACACCAACAATAAGTCAAATACCTAACCAAAGAGAAACGTCGATGAATTTCACGAAATTCGCAACGGCGTCAAAGATAGAAGAGTCGCTTCTCCTGCTCTGACCTCGAAGGGGGGGGGGGGGGAGAAATAGCCTCATGGGCGTGGCCAGTTGCCTGGAATATGGGCGCGCCCTAAATGGATTAGAGCGTGGAACTGGGTGCTGGATAGAAGATTCTTGCGCTGATTGCGTGGTCTCTTCAAGTATATGAGAGAGAGAGAGAGAGAGAGAGAGAGAGAGAGAGAGAGAGAGAGAGAGAGAGAGAGAGAGAGAGATACTATAACTGCGAAAGTATTTCCCTTAATTTTTTTAATTCAAAATAGTTTGACGTTGCAAATCAGTCAGGAACGGATGCATCGAAATAATAGTTTTCAATACATGAGAGAGAGAGAGAGAGAGAGAGAGAGAGAGAGAGAGAGAGAGAGAGAGAGAGAGAGAGAGAGAGAGAGAGAATTACAATTAAAAATTTATATCCCTTATTTTTTCTCAACCGAAAACAGTCTAGCGTTGCAAATCAGCCAGGCACGTATATATCGAAATATAAATCGTTTTCACGAGAGAGAGAGAGAGAGAGAGAGAGAGAGAGAGAGAGAGAGAGAGAGAGAGAGAGAGAGAGAGAGAGAATTGAGGACAGTTATTCATACATTCTGATATCCGCGGACAAAATACCTTTACCTTTTCTTTACAGGTATATTTTATGGGGTTTTCAATGTTCTAATATATTATTTCATAGCTTATATATATATATAAAAAAAATCGAAGGACAAGAGGGCTCATATTAAGTGTGTGTACATTTTACTGGGTGAATTTTTATTTAGGAATTATACTGTATTTTGACAATTAGTTTATTAATCTAATGTAATTATACGGTTTTTCTCTGTTTCCTGAAAGTTAATTCCTTCATTATTTCTTCAAATTTATTTGCCGGAAGGAAATCTAAAATGCACTGAAAACCATTATATGAAATATTCCATTAGTTCGTAAGGAATATAAATGCATTTTGAATATCCTTTCACTGAATGATGGTAGAATAAACAAATACCTAAGTAAAAAAAAAAAAAGAGCTTAAATTGCAGGCAATAAACTAATAATAAAAATGAATAAAAGTAGTTTAACAAAGACAACTATATATAGCCATGAAATATCAAACCTTTCAAAGAGAAAAAAGGAGATATAAAAAAAAGGAGCTGAGTATAAAACTGGAAAAGGGAAATATGAAAAAAAATAAAACTAAGCAAAAGGAAATACAATTACATATCACTATTAATTTGGATAAAATTAAATCGAAAGATTAAAAAAAAGAGGCTGTAAAAATGTATAAGAGAAATTCCGACTTCCAAAGTGCAGTCTGTTAAAGAATTCGCGCAAAACTGACAAAAGAAAAAAAAAAAAAGTCGTCCTGAACCGTACGTTGAAATTCAGCAAAAAAATTAAATTTACAAATGGAAAAAAATGGTCTTAGAACACGAAATACATTTTAGCTCAGAAAAATTTAAGTCTTTTATACAAAATAGAATGTTTCAAGGAAACTTTTTTTTTTTTTTTATAAAATTCTTAAAAAAAATAAAAAACAGTAAAACTATTTGAAAAAACTGAAATAAGGAAATCTTTCAAGAAATCCTAATATTGGTAATATAATTTAAAGAAGGAAAAAATAATGAGAAAGTAACGTATATGTCCCTACATACATAAATACATACATACATACACACACACACACACACACACACATACATATATATATATATATATATATATATATATATATATATATATATATATATATATATATATATACATATATACATACATATATAAAACACAACAGATACAACCGTTTATAGTTCACTACAGGACACAGGCCTCCAACATGCCCTGGGGTTTGACTATTTTCATCACCTCATGGGTCAGTGCAGTCTGGTGTTGGTGGGAGACATTAGTCTAATATCTTACAGCAAATCAACCTTTTATGGGTGGCCCTGACAACTGCAGCTTTGCTGATGATGGCGATACAAAACCCTTAACACTTCGTTATGGTACCGCCCCCCACACACACATATATCTATATCTATATCTATATCTATATATATATATATATATATATATATATATATATATATATATATATATATATATATGTGTGTGTGTGTGTGTATATATATATATATATATATATATATATATATATATGTGTGTGTGTGTGTGTGTATATACACACACACACACACACACACACACATATATATATATATATATATATATATATATATATATATATATATATATATATATATATATATATACACACACACACAATGTTGATACTTCGTTCCAAGAGAACCAACGAGAGAGTATTTTTGACGTAGGTCGGATATTTTGCATTATAAAGTGACTTATAGCTTTCCTGTACACATACTTAAAACGAAAGAGTACTTACAACCTGCTACCAGCTCTTATAAACCAGATACTTACATTTATAAGATCCCATGTAAAGTAGAATACGCATTCGTTATTGTATAACGTGGAAGCCAACATAGATTCTATTGTTACCTCTGCCAACAAAGTTGGAAGGAGGCTATGTTTTACCCCTTGCTTGTGTGTTTCTTTGTTTGTGAACAGCTTCCTGGCCACAATTTTAATCGTAGAGTAATGAAACTTGCATGGGTTAGCTTATGTAAAAAGCTGTAAATGATTATATTTTGTAAGGTTAAGGTCAAAGGTCAAGGTCACGGTCAAGCAAAGTGTCCAATTCACGTTTTCAGCCGTAAGTTTAGACATCGTTGTCACAGACTTCAAACTTAGTTCATATTCGAGTGTATAAAAATCCCCGCCAATTAATACATGTTAAGGTCAAAGTTCAAGGTCAAGGTCGAGCAAAAGGTTGAGAAATATCCTACCAAGATGGAGATCTCCGCTCTATTTAGTGCCCCTCAAGTTTTATCTTATAGTGAAGTATGTACGACGTGATGTCAGAACTCGGTTATGCCAAACCATACGTATATAGGGTTATTACTTCATAAGTAATAAATCCCTTCTACGTCGTTAACTGATTCCAGGAGACCCAACGTAGGTCGGATTTCGCATTATAAAGTGACTTATTTGCTCCTTATACACATAGTGTTCTATCGATGCGACGTAAATATGGATATCACTTTTCTAAATATCACTACAGTCAACAGCTACCGCATTTCAGTATAAACCTTAAAGCTGGGTTATCATTCCCTGTTTTGAGGCATGACAACCAGTAGTTCGCTAAATGTACAAAGACAATATATGGCGTAACGTTAAAAGGTCAGGGAAAACCAACACACACACACACACACACACACACACACATATATATATATATAACGGATTTTGAGCGAAGCGAAAAATCTATTTTTGGGTGAGATAGCCATGTCGTCCTGATGGAAGTTCCTATAGGGTAGCTTCCTAGGGTATATTACAACTACGGCGATATTCCCAGAGAATTTACCTTAAGGTACCAGAATTCTAACTCCTGGAGCGAGTATCCCTCGTGAAAGGGATATCGCGACATATCAGAGGACGTATTCTAGACACGTCACATGGCAATCTACGACCTGAATAGAGATTCGTCTCGTAGGAGGGAGATTGACGAGATACGAATTCGGGAAAGAAAAAGGGGAGCCGCTCCCAAGGCATCCCTATCCCCCGATTCGTATGCGTGCCTGGCGCCAATCCTGGCGCCATCTGTATTCCTTGTAGCGTACACGAGGTGCTACAGATACTGTATGTAGGGAGGGGTCCTACAGCCCTTTCTTAGAAAGGCAAGGGCGGGTCCATCAGGACGACATGGCTATCTCACCCAAAAATAGATTTTTCGCTTCGCTCAAAATCCGTTTTTTGGGCTCAAGCCATGTCGTCCTGATGGAAGTGTACCAGAGCATTACTGTATCTGTGGATTCTCAGAACGTGCCGTACTCCCCGGAGATATTTATTCCCGGTCGACTAGACCTAGAGACCTAAGATGTTACCGTTATACATCTTTTCAACTAACTATAAACTATGTTAGAGCTTCCTGCCCCCTACAGGGAAGAGTCCTACTAGACTCTGGAAAGTCTCGAAGAGTACATATATCTATGTATGAATACCAGGCAAGCTAATATAGTGGTCTCGCCCTATATTAAGTAAAGCATAGTTTGTATAGAACCACTGCGTCAATATATTGACCAGTCATCCGCACAATACTTGTATTGGACAAAGGTTTATATCCGCATAGGAAGAAACTAATAAAACCGCCCTCGTCCCTTTATGGGACGGAGTCCTCCCATTAGGGGACTTACATAAACCAATGCAACATAGCTTGCAAAACAGAACAATTCTATCAGAATTATCCCAGATAAGATACATAGAATTAAAATGCTCAATTATACCAATAAATTGACACAGGTGAAAGAGACGCAAGGTTCTCAAGAACAAGTTTATTGACAGATAATAAACAGACAGGTTAACAACAAATATATATATTTATATAAAAGAGGGTAACCCAAAACTTTAAGCATAAGTATGATAGTAAACAGAACTTGTTTATCTGAAAGAAAAAACATTAAACACCACTTTAATGAGATACCAAGGTATCAAGTCATAAAAAATCTGTATTACAAATCAATCACATTAGCGTTAGAAATGCTTGGCACACATGTCTGAACTTATGCAAGGTTCACCTTTGAAGGAAGGAACAGTCTATATGGGCACTTGGTGCCCTCATTTAGTTTGTAGTACAGTATGTACCTACACACTCACCCTGGGCTTAATCGTCCCAATTAAGACCACTGTTCCTCGCAGACTTAAACAGTAGGGTTAACTACACGACCCACTGCTACCACAGATCTCTTAAGTTCCTCTACTTGCTTCGCATAGTGGCGAAAGAACACCCTGGAAGACTTCCAGCCCGTGTATGAACGGAGATGTTCAAAATCCATACAATTAAAGAAATTTAGGGATGAGGCAACTTTCCTCGGATCGTGACCTGCGGGTGTACTGTCAGGATCCGCTCTGCGAATAAAATATGTCATTTTCGCTCTGAGTTGATTCAGAGATAAATTTGAGCCTGATGTTTCTCCCCTGAATAGTTGACTACCCTTGAAGTCTGAAGTTCTACGAAGATAGACCTTTAGGCATTCTACTGGACATAGAGATGCATCTTCTTTCAGAGGACAGATTCTCCAGGGACCCCACCTGTTGGTGGGTAACTCATTCTTGGCGAGAAACGTAGGATCCGGAAACAGGTTCAGCTCCCCCCCATCCAGGAACTGAACACGACCTGCCTCTCTCGAGAGGGCTACGATCTCACTAACCCTGGCCCCGGACGCGAGTGCAAATAGAAAAATAACTTTTTGCGTCAAATCCTTTAACGCACATTCTTCATTGCTCAACAAGGAGGCGAAATGAAGAACTTTGTCTAAAGACCATGAGATGGGCTTTGGAGGTGCTGAAGGTCTGAGCCTAGCGCAGGCTTTCGGAACTTTATTAAAGATCTCGTTACCTAGGTCGATCTGGAAGGCAAATAAAATGGGTCTCATCAAAGCCGATTTACACACTGAAATCGTGTTAGCTGCCAATCCTTGGCCATGGAGATGGATGAAGAAAGATAAGCAGAAATCTGTTGAGATCTCCTGCGGATTCTTTGCCTTTACAAAGGCCACCCATTTTCTCCAAGATGACTCATATTGCCTTCTAGTCGATTTGCACTTGTATTCCTCTAGGAAGTCTATGCTGGCTTTCAAAATCCCGAAGCGCTTTCTCACCGCTAGGGCGAGAAAATCATGAGCTGCAGGGTCTGGGTTTTCTGTAATGAAGCGCAGACAGTCGACTTCTGGACTCGCTGGGTCAGAACTGGATGTGGTAGCGGCACGAACTTCATCTGTAGTTCCAACGCCAAGGGGAACCACATGCTGTTCGCCCACTTGTGGGCCACTATTGCCGCTACCCCCTTGAAGGATCTCAGTTTGTTGAGGACCCTCAACAGAAGGTTGTGAGGAGGGAACAGATAAATCCTGGACCATCTGTTCCAGTCGAGGGACATTGCGTCCACTGCTTCCGCTAAGGGGTCCTCGTACGGGGACACGTACAGGGGCAACTTCTTGTTGTCTTTCGTCGCAAAGAGGTCTATTTGCAGTTCTGGGACTTGATTCAGAATGAAGGAAAATGATCCTGCGTCTAAGGACCATTCCGACTCTATCGGTGTGAACCTGGATAGAGCGTCCGCTGTCACATTGCGGACTCCTTGAAGGTGAACTGCCGACAGGTACCACTTCTTCTTTTCCGCCAATCGGAAAATGGCTAACATCACTTGGTTGAGAGGTGGTGACCTCGACCCTTGTCGATTCAAGCATCTCACAACCACCTCGCTGTCTGTCACCAATCTTATGTGGATCGAGTGACGCGGGGAAACTTTCTTTAAGGTAAGGAGCACTGCCATAGCTTCTAGAAAGTTTATATGAAAGGTCCTGAATAGCTTGGACCAAGTCCCCTGGACTTTTTTCCGATGAGAGTGACCTCCCCATCCCTCCTTTGAGGCGTCTGAGTGAATCGTCAACGACGGGGGAGGTGGCTGAAGAAGAACAGACTTCTTTAGATGTCTGGCTTGGGACCAAGGTCTGAGAAGAGTACGTAGCCGAGGCGGCACTGGTCTTCTCAGGTCTCTTCGCGCGTTTGATGCATACCTTCTCCAAACTCCGGTTGCATCCTTTAGCTGTGCTCTTAGCACTGGGTCTGTCACTGAAGCAAACTGGAGAGAGCCTAGTACCCTCTCCTGTTCGCGTCTTGATATCCTTTTGGAATCTAGAAGTCTCTTGACAGAGCCCGCTATCTCCTTCCTTTTCTTCATTGGGATGGAGAAACTGTGTGACAAAAGGTCCCAGTGGATTCCCAGCCACTGGAACTTTTGGGATGGAGAAAGTCGAGACTTTTTCTTGTTGATCTTGAAGCCTAGGTACTCTAGGAACTGGATCACCTGACTGGAAGCTTGCAAGCATTCGGTCTCGGATGCTGCCCACACCAGCCAGTCGTCCAGGTAGGCTACTACCTGAATTCCCTTTAGGCGTAATTGTTTGAGAGCTGCGCTCGCAAGCTTCGTGAAAATCCTTGGGGCTATGTTTAGCCCGAATGGCATGGCTCTGAAGGCGTACAGTTTTCGTTGTAGCCTGAATCCTAGGTAGGGGGAGAGTCGACGGCTGATTGGAATGTGCCAATAGGCGTCTGACAAGTCTATAGAGACTGAGTATGCCCTCTTGGGCAGTAAGGTCCTTATGTGTTGCAGTGTTAGCATCTTGAATTTGCAATTCACTATGAACTTGTTGAGTGGTGACAAGTCCAGAATGACTCTGAGCTTTTCCGAGTCTTTCTTGGGAACACAAAACAGCCTCCCTTGGAATTTGATGGACTTCACCTTTCGGATCACATTTTTCTCCAACAGTTCTTGAACGTACTCCTCCAAAATGGGGGTGGAGTGTTGGAAAAACCGAAGGCATGGGGGTGGAGTGCTGTACCAGCTCCAACCCAGTCCATTCTTGAGTAGGCTTTGGGCCCAGGGATCGAAGGTCCAGCGATCCCAAAATTTCATCAGTCTCCCTCCTACCGGTATCATTTCACTTGGACTGCCGTCCTGAGGTCTTGCCTCCCTGACCACGACCACCTCTGAATCCCCTTCCCCTTGAGGGGCGCCTAGACGAGCCTCTGGCTGCTCCTCTAGGTTTTGCACGAAAGGAAGAAGACTGTCCTTCGAACGTTGGGGCGAATGTGGTTGACTGACCTGGCACCGCCTGGGGTACCCACTGAAAGGCAGTCGGGGTTTGTGCCACCAACTGGGGCACTGGAGGCAAAGGCAATTGCAGTTGCTGTTGCTGTCTATAAGGCTTGGCTGGCCGAGATGGTAGCCTAGTCTTCATATTCTTCCTCTTTGGTTGAGGACCCTCATCCGGGGAAGATTTTCTTTTGATAGCCAGGCCCCACTTCTGGAGAAGATTTCTATTCTCCACGGCGGCCTTATCAACAACCTCTTTGACCACATCGGTAGGGAAAAGGTCTTTTCCCCAAATGTTGGAGGAGATTAACTTCCTTGGCTCGTGTCTCACCGAAGCCCCGGTGAACACGAACTCCCTGCAAGCTCTCCTTGCCTTGACGAAGTTATAAAGGTCCTTCGTCACTGTGGCTAAGTGAGACTTAGCCACTACCATGAACATTTCATGGACCTTGGGGTCACTTGCCATCGTCTCGAGAGTAGTCTGATGAGACATTGAGGCAGCCAGTCTTTCTTTTGTCTCGAACTCTCTTCGTAAAAGAGATTCGGACAGCTTGGGGAGGTCCTCGCCGAATTGCCGTCCGGCAATATCAGCCTCCAACTTTCCCACTGAGAATGTTAGATGGACATCCTTCCAGTCTTTGTGGTCCATAGGTAGAGCCAGCGACAAGGGTTTACACTCCTCCAGGGAGGGGCAAGGCTTGCCGGCCTCGACTGCCTTTAGGACAGCCGTAAACCCTTTCTGTAAAAAGGGGAAGGCTCTATCAGGAGAGGACACAAACGAAGGGAGCTTCTTGCTCAATGCAGCTACCTTCGAATTCGAGAAGCCCCTCTCTTTCATCGAGGATGAAAGTAGGGCTTGAGCCTTAGCGTGGTCCATAACAATGACCTCCTTCGGCTCTGTCTCCTCCCTTGAAGCTGGTTCTTTTCTCAGCCGGACATAGCAGTCCGGATATGATGCCTTGCTGGGCCAGAATTCTACCTCCTCTAGGGGAACTGAACCCAGCTTATCCGAAATGACGATCTTTCCAGTCGTCATCGGCATGTGCTCAGCATACCTCCATGGGTTAGCATCTGAGCATATGGGAAGGTCTTTCACATTGAGCCTTTTCCGGGGCCCATGTGATTCTGCCAGGGACTGCATACGCAGTTCCATTGCAGCCGCCTTCTCCTGATTCTCCTTCTGCATTTGTTGGATCATTCCAACAATCGAAGAGAGGGCCTGTCCCAGTTCTACTGGGAGGCCAGCCGATGTTGAGGGGATAGGCTCCGGCATCTGAACCGGAGTAGCCGACACCTCGTCGACCTCATCCTCTACGACATCCGGGGTTTGGACTTGATCCTGACCTTCTGCCAGGAGGTCTTCTTCCAAACGATCGTCCAGGTCAGACATCCTGTCACACAACTGGATGTCTTGCATCGCATCTGCGACTTCCTCGTCCACCTGGACTTGATCTTGAAGGATCTCCTCTTGAGGCTGGGGAATCACTGCCTCAGCTGATGCCTGGGGAAAAAGATACGCCCTCATCTTCTCACTTGGAAGATAAGGGCCAGAGGTGTTCTTCTTGAAGCCCCTTACCCAAGTACGAAGCTTTTCCCTAGCTATATCCCTTGATTCCGCCGTTCTGGGGAATCAAAAGCCTCAGTAATCAGGTTAGTGCATACAGTACATACCTGAGGGTCCCAATACTGGAGATCATCCTTGGAGACAGCGCATGCTGCGTGTCTCCTACAACACTCATGTCCGCAGAGGTTTTTGCTGCGGACATTGCAGAAAACATTTCCGCACTTCGGAGGGTCCTCCTGTAAAGAGAAGAAATTTCCATGAGTATCAAGTGAACTATGTATCACTGGATATGCATATTATAGCATAACAATTCATAAATGAAAGACACACACTTGTGTTTCCCTCACAACCCATTGTTGCAGCCTTCCGGATAATAAAATCAAAAATGGTTTATCTCTACTAGAGTAACCAATGCAAGGTTTCCAGAGGAAACAGGTGGAGCTCACACCTAGGCAATGATTTTAAAATCCTGGATAATAGACGGGGAAGAACTCTGCTTCCTGTCTGAGGGCAACAGCAAAGGGCTGTGTAAGAAAACACAATAGTGTTAGAAGATACAGTGCTGTACCTAAACTTTTACTATAGTTTTCTTCTTACTGTATATGCTATACAGAAGAATACTAGTACAGTATAGGAGGATGTGTGCCGGCCTGCCTTTGCCGGCCGGCACACACCACAATTAGCTTTAAAGTATACTACTTAACAGCTATAGGGCGGCAGCCCTCTGGTTCAAATGCCTGTGCCGGCGGCAGCAGCTGCCGGCCAGTAACAGCCAGTGTTGGCCGGCAATGATTGCCGGCCAGTAACTACACAAGGTAGTACCCAGCTGCCGGCCACACTCTTGGTGACCGGCAGACAAGGACTGACATAAGCCGGCCGGCAAAGGTACAAGACCGATGCCAGCCGGCAGCAAAAGAACCAGAAGACTACCCCTGCCCGGCTGCCGGGACAGGTACAGCACTAGAAGAAAATAGAATGGATGCCGGGATAAGAGTGTACACAACCCCCCAAGCCCGGCAACCGAAAGAGTGCATATAAGGAAGGGGAGAAACTTAATTCAGGCTTCCTTGACCAATGCCGTCCGGCTCTGCCGGCAGGCATGGATGAGGGACCAAGAGAGGTCCGGGCAGCACTCGAAAACATAAGACCCTTGCCGTCCAGCGTCTCTGCCGGCCGGCAATGGGCTTAGTCAATCCATATCCCAACCTATACTAGGTCCAGAAGTAGAATGACATATGGTACAGTAATACCCCTGCCGGCCAGCTCTGCCGGCCGGCAAGGTACAGTACAGTAATGGCTAGGCCATTACGGAGATAGAGGGGGAAGGGACAAGAGGGTCCTGCCAACCTTGCTTTAGTGACAGATCACCCGCAGCCAAGAACTCTGTCTTAGCCTAAGGGAGATCTAAGGGAAAGGGCCAGCGCAGTAGTATAATACCTGCCAGCTTCCAGAGCACCAAAGCAAGGAAGGCGTTGCAACTCCCAAGGGAAGATTTATCCTCCCCGAGAACAGCAACAGGACTTAGTCTGGTCGATCACACAAGAAGGAATCATAACTACAGAAACCTTCGACAGTGACCTAAGGGAGCTCAGCTCCCTTTGTAAGTGTTAGGTCAGCGAGGGAGACTCTGCCCCAAGCCAAACAACACGGACTCAGACTAAAAACTCTGTTGTTCTGTCCCTCTTTGAACCAGACTCAGCAGGAACAGGAAGGTACAGTAACACCCTAGTATAGTTTTATCGAAAATAAATTCGGAAAAAACCACTTAGGGATAAGCCCAAGGCTTAAACAGAGGGAAAGGGATTGCATACCTTCTCCGAAGAAAAGAAAGCAACCGGGGAGTATGATAAAGTATACTAAGGCTCCATAAGCAATTAGCCTAGGCACCAAGAGAATCGATTACCTAATTCACCGAAACTCTCACGTATACAATCTTGGAAATATTCCACACAGTCTAAATGTATAAAATATAGCCTAAAGCTTCAATAAAATTTTAATTACACTCGGAAAAACCATAATCATGCATTAAGTACTAGGACCAAACGACTAGGCTACATGGCCTAGCGTAGGCCAGAATGGCGAATACTTCGCCAAATAATACTAAGCACGAAAGGAAATCCTATGTAAAGCTAAATAGCTAAATTTTATTAAGCAAACAACCAGGAATGTCACTCTGACTAACTAATTTATACCTAGAGAGTGACAGTGTCCAGGACACCTCTGGTAGGCTACGGCTCTTGTATCAAAAGATTAATCCTATTAATCACTCAAAATTTTACCAAGAGCCTACATTTATACATAACAGACACTATACTCAACTTATCCGAGGTCAACGAAGACGAAGAAGCCATGAAAAGTTGAATAAATCCAAGATTTGCGAGAAAAACAGGAAAAAACACCGAGTTGTTAAGCTACGCAAAAAGGAATACAGATGGCGCCAGGATTGGCGCCAGGCACGCATACGAATCGGGGGATAGGGATGCCTTGGGAGCGGCTCCCCTTTTTCTTTCCCGAATTCGTATCTCGTCAATCTCCCTCCTACGAGACGAATCTCTATTCAGGTCGTAGATTGCCATGTGACGTGTCTAGAATACGTCCTCTGATATGTCGCGATATCCCTTTCACGAGGGATACTCGCTCCAGGAGTTAGAATTCTGGTACCTTAAGGTAAATTCTCTGGGAATATCGCCGTAGTTGTAATATACCCTAGGAAGCTACCCTATAGGAACTTCCATCAGGACGACATGGCTTGAGCCCAAAAATATATATATAATATATATATATATATATATATATATATATATATATATATATATATATATATATATATATATATATATATATATATATATATATATATATATATATATATATTGTACAGGACTATATGAAACATAATAACCCTACGGTCTTTACCATCCACATTTCAATATACACGCGTAAAGCGCGTCATTATTTCCTTTACTGAGGTGTGCCAACCAACATTCCACTAAATATATACAAAGACAAAATATGACCTGACCCTCAAAAAAAAAAAAAAAAAAAAAAAAAAAAAAAAAAAAAAAAAAAATGGGGAAAACCAAAACCATGTGCTCAACTCGCATGTCAGCCAGTATTTCACGACCACATTCAACGTGACGTCCTGGACTATTTCTGCTATAACTTCCAAAACTATTTCGAAACAGAACCAACAAGACAAAGTGGACAGAACAATGTACAGCTATAAACATCGGGCAGTTAACAGCGAGCCGAGTTTAATGGTAGTATATAACATACCAAAACTGTATTTTTTTTTTTTTTTTTTTTTTACAAATGTTCCCTATTTTTCCCTCGGTTTCCCTCACCTGACAGTAATTATGACGTATGTTGTGTTATGAATCACAATTAGCGAACGCACTTGTCATTCCGCCAAAGAAACAACACAATTCCCCGCAGCTATTAAATTCAGCGGCTCTAAATCACCATACTCGGACCACTCGTAATTCCCAGGTAAATTCCCAGCAGTTGGCGAACGAGAAGAAGAAGAATGGAGAGGAGGGCGAAGACGAAGGTGGAGAGGAAGGAAGAAAAGGGAGAGAGAGAAAGACCAAGAAATACATTTAATGTAAATAAACTAGGATTTAAAACTTCTATTTATAAATTATACACGACTAGATATATATTTTATTTAAAAAAAATAGATAAATAGTAAAAATTTCAATTGTAAGTACACTATATGTAAAATAAAAAAATATTTTGTAAATATACTATGATGTATATATGCTATAAATTATAAGATTTTGAATGTATATTTCATAATAAAAGATAAATTAAAAAGTAAACACTGGACGGCTTGTCAAAGAATATATAGAAGAGAAACAAACGAACATTGAAGAATTCAGTAAAATGATAAGGAAATATAGATGATAAACAATAGAAGAGAAGATGAAAGAAAAATGGGAGGATAAAAATGAAATGGAAGGTGTCCTGTGAAAAGTAGCCAATTATATGTCCCATCATTTACATTCTGACTTCAAGCATGTAAAAATCTCAAAGACAAGAGTTAGGCAATCTCATCTCTCTTTCATTATTCTGACTTTCCAAACCAGGAATTCTAAGTAATTTAATCGAGAAGGGAATTTCAAAAGGACCACGATGTCCAAACTCATGGCTGATTACGTGAATTGGACATTTTGCTTGACCTTTAACCTTGATCTTCTAAAATTTAATCATTTCCATCTTTTTACAAAACAGTTAATCCCTGCAAGTTTTATTACTCTACGATTAAAATTGTGGCCCAGGAAGATGTTCACAAACACGAACACAAACAGTGACGAAAACATAACCTCATTCCAACTTCGTGGGCGGAAAAAAATAAAGAATACTTAACGTGGATATCATTTAATACAAGTATATATATATATATATATATATATATATATATATATATATATATATATATATATATATATATATATATATATATATATATATATATATATATATTAGTTTCCTCCTTAAATCTGATGTAATTGATCCACGAAATTTGCAACCATAATATTTCTCTATCCAACACAAGTAATAAATTCCAGTGAATTTCAAATCAATACTTATACAACTATTTACGAACAAGTTTGTTTTAACCAGGTTATTCTAATACGGTTGGTCAGGTCTTTAATATAAAGTTTGATTTACAAGAATACTAAATTTTCCCTATCAATACTTATGCAACTATATAATTACACGCTTGTTGGAACCAAGTAATTCTAACACAGGTGGTCAGGTCCTAATATAAACTTTAATTGTTAACCACAAGATGGAAGAAGAAGACCAACGCATTATTTACGTGAGTGTAACAAGACTCAGCCAGCCGAGAGTGAAACTTAGAAGGAACGATTAGTTTCAGAATAAAAAAGGGACCACAAAAACTTTGGCCCTGGGCCTTGGCCTTCTGACACCGCCTTGACAGGTCGGCCTTGACAAAGTGCCTCGGGGATAAACGCCTTTGTCAGCTTTATAATTTATGGTCTGAAGATGGTTATATGAACGCGGCTTGGGGGAACTTGGACGGTCAACTCTTTGTATTATCCTCTTTTTATAACGTTCTGAATATCAACTTAACAAGAAATATATATATATATATATATATATATATATATATATATATATATATATATATATATATGTATATGTATATATATATATATATATATATATATATATATATATATATATATATATATATATATATATATATATATGAATTAAGGGACGCAAATCAAATAAGTTATTATTAAAAACGCTGAAATATGGGGAAGAATATTGTACATTTTATTAAAAGAAATTTTAAAAAATTGCGTGTGTGAATATATATATATATATATATATATATATATATATATATATATATATATATATATATATATATATATATATATATATATATATATATATATATATATATGAATTACGGTAAGCAAATCAAATAAATGATTATTATAAAAGTTGAACTAAGGCGAAGAATATTGTAGTTTACATTTAATACAAAATTTAAAGCATTGTCTTGTATATGCATATATGTATAAAACATATACGCTATACTCACAACCAGATACATATAATTCCGAGCATTCCTTATCTTAAACATTCGCGTGACTATATGCACATAAAATGGAGGCTATCAAAGATATGTAGTATCGTACTTTTCTACAATATACCAAACAAGAGAATATAATACATTACTTAATACAGTCAGTAATATCGTCGCTCCTTACCTGTGAAAGAAAAAGAAAAATAGATTATTACTCAAGGTATTTCTAACAAAGTAAATAGTAATCAATACTTTTCAATATGTAATTGAATTATTTTTAAGGCTATAATTAAAGTAAATTGTTATGGTCAGCTTGTGGGCAAAATTAGTTTATACAGTAATTACCATAAATGTTGCTGTTTCTTTATCAGTACTCACTTGGGCAACACTGATATCAACATCGTTAAAATATAAACTCGTTAGTAAATGTAAACATATGTTAATGCATGTTATATGAGGGTTGTGGTGGCTTATTTGGTAACGTCCCTAACTGGTGATAGCCAGACTGGGGGTCGAGTCCCGCTCAAACTCGTTAGTTCCTTTGGCCGCTGCAACTTCACCATCCTTGTGAGCTAAG
>NC_090747.1:107871929-107874862 GCF_036898095.1 Palaemon carinicauda | reverse complement strand
ACCAACGCTTCATCAACACTAATCTCTTTTATTTATTTTTCTAGGGGATTTCTCAAAACCATTTTCTATTTCACAAAACCAGTCTCTTTCCCTTGTTCAATGACCCTCTTCAATCCATCACAGCAGCCTTACATGCTATCTTATATCTAAGTATTTCATTGCACAAGCCAAAAGGTTTTGTCTCCTTTCTGTGTGTCCATCCTTTTGACATTGTGGTTTTAAAAGTGATTATGTGAAAATTAAATTGAATTTTGGTGAAATTTGGTGGAAACCATCAGAAGGTGACCTTCTTGGGATGGTCAACTTAAGGAGCTATCAGTCTTAAGTGAGAAGTCATGGTAACTTTTTTTTGGCCATTTCAAATGCTTCATAAGAAGGTTTGTATTTTTTAGCATTGACTTTTAAGGATGTAAATATCAAGATCACTAATCCTAGCATTATACAAAAGCTTAATTCCTAGATATTTAGTAGTGATCACCTATACAAAATGATACTGTGACGGCCGAGAGAAAGGTTATGACTCAAAGGCAGATGCAATCAACTGAGTAACTTTATTAAGAACACTCTCCTTTAATATACAAAACCCTCAAAGGCAACAGTAATTTTTATGTTCGAGAAACAGACAATGTTTAGAGAGGAAACACGCAGACATGTTTAGATTCTGGTTCTTTTTAGTGCGAGGGAAGCGCAGATACAAGCATAATATATACAAAATAATTTATGTACGATCGTGTGACACACGGTTGGTACAATACAAAACACAAATTCCTTATACCCAAATTTATCCCATTTTACCCTTCAATAATATGCACTCATAACGGCAAAAATATAACATCGCATTAATTCACTCAGGGCTGAATGCCAATAATTGTTCGTTATTTTCTTTTAGCGGGAATCCAAATACCCTAAAGTAACCAATTCCCAATAAACAACAGCGAAAAACAATCAGTTACTACACACATCATTCTTACAGGTATACTAATACATTCAGAACTAATCATCATCATCATTATAATCTCCTCCTACGCCTATTGACGCAAAAGGGCCTCAATTAGATTTTGACAATCGTTTCTATCTAGAGCTTTTAAATAGAATCTTATCCATTCATACTCTCCTATTTCTCGCTTAATAGTCCTCAGTCATGTAGGCCTGGGGCTTCCAACTCTTCTAGTGCCTTGTGAATACCGGTTATAAATTTAGTGAACTAATCTCTCGTTGGGGAGTGTGCAGATCATGTCCAAACCCTCTTCATCTAGTATATTAACTTTATAAATTTTTATCATACACAGTATTTTCTTCACATACCATACCTTTAAACTCAAAGTTATTTTATATTCATTTCTACATGTTCAAACAACCTCAAGATATACTTATAATGGCATTTATATGTATCATCTTATATCTTTTTACAAGTTTTAAGTAATCTTTACTTCAAATTACAGTCACAAGATTTGCTTATAACAGAATTTCTCGTTTACATGAAATATGAGATCCGATGAGAGAGTTTACAGCAGCAAAATTCAATTATTTTGGAATACTTTTATCTTATTAAAGCTTAATAACATAATAGGAATATATTCTCAAGTACGTTTTGTTTTATATCTCTGAATAAAATAGAAATGTCAAATATTAAGCGAGAAAGAATAAGCTTATTTTCCAATTTATTTGCTGGAATTACAATTTTCATATGAATATTGTCACGAAAATTGGTATACAAAAAGGCATGAAAAAGATACAGTTCAAATGATTAATAATACAAATACAAAGTCTATTTCCACGCAAATATTCTTTATATTTCCTGCATGTTCTAAAATATTCTTTATACAAGAATGTTCCACGATAAATAATGTCAATAAAAATAGATTATGAAGGCAAATACAATTGGGTTTAAACCAATAAGATATCTAGTAAAAATAACACGAAAATTGAAAAAAACAAAAACAGAAATTGAAAGGGGAAAATAAAATTTTAGTAGTTTATTTAACTGACAGAGTGATTAAGGCAAAATGACGTTCACAGGGCCTATGATCATTGATGAAAATAATTATTTGGAATTAAAAAGATCAAAATTATTAGAAAAGTCCTTCCTAACCGATATATTACTATTAATATGATATATATATATATATATACTACACTACTACACACACAATTTACTCTTTATATCTATAAAACTATACTTTGAAAAGTACTTTACCATAATAACACACCTTAAATAAAATCACACTAAAAAGTAAAAAAAAAAAACTTTAATTTTGTCAATAATAAATATCTTGAGTTAAAAAGATATAAAATTATTACAAAAATCCTCCCTAACCGATACATGCTTCATATATATTTTTACTCTTTTTATCTATAACTCTATAGTTTGAAAAGTACTTACCAAAATATAATACCCTAAATAAAATTACAATAGCAGTAAGAAAAAATCTTTAATTTAGTCATCTGGAATATTATTAGTAGTAATAATAGCAAATTAGTATTCACCTCTTACGATAATGGTGAAAATAATTCCTGGAATATAAAAAAAAAAATTGACAAAATACACTTCAAAAATTATCCCTATTAAAATATAATATACGTCTTAGATAATTAAAACCTATGCAAATAATGTTTCTCGTATAATAACATTATTATCATTATTATTATTATTATTATTATTATTATTATCATTATTATTATTTATCTCCCTTAACAAAATTAAGACCAAGTGTGATGTTTATATATATATTATATATATATATATAACATTCTGGTCACGCCTCATTCTCCTTGTCTCTCGGGAAGGGAGAGAGGAAATAGTCATACCCTTGTGAGAGGGGGGGGGGGGGGGTGCGCGTGTGTGTATACTATCATCTAAATATTTAACCGTCATTTAGTGATCGTTATACTATAAATGAGCAAACATGCAACCCTCAGAAAAAATGCCATTG
>NC_090747.1:107861929-107864429 GCF_036898095.1 Palaemon carinicauda | reverse complement strand
ACATCTTCCCTCCTTACCTATAATAGATCCCAAGTAGATAAACTGTTTAAAAGCCACTCATGAATGGCAGGAGTATCTAAACTGTTTAAAGGCCACTCATGAATGGCAGGGGTATATAAACTGCTTAAAGGCCACTCATGAATGGCAGGGGAAGGGACAGTGACGTTGCCCTATCTAGCAAGACAATGCTCTAGAGTCTAGACACTGACCATGTATACATATAATCAGCACCCAATCCCCCTCTCCACCCAAGCTAGGACCAAAGACGGTCAGGCAATGGCTGACTCAGCAGATAGACCTATAGGCTCCCCCAAACGCCCCATCCTTAGGTCACAAGGATGGTGAGGTTGCAACAACCACAGGAACTAACGAGTTTGAGCGGGACTCAAAACCCAGTCTGATGTTCACCATTCAGGGACGTTACCGCATCAGCCACCACAACCCTATTCCATTATTATAACGAAGTCTCTATTTTCCTGTATGGCTATCCTGTCCCTACCGTCCTTTCTACTAAAAATAACCACTCTACAACCCTTCTCTGTAAGACTTTCTCATTTTCAGAAGTAATACCCAAATCCTCTGCATATAGCAACTGTTGGTGATAAATAATCCTCCCATAAATTTATAATTAATGATTTGTGTTTTAAAGTATCATACAGAAATAATAATACGAATATAGTCACTAATTGACATTAATAAACAAAATTTATAAAATTCTTATGGATATAGAATAATAAATAGCTGAAAAGAGCTACTTACTGCTTTTCATGATTATTCAGTTCACTGGACTTCAAAGCCATGTGATGAAATATCAACCTCAAACCTTCAAAATGATTTCTTACCAATGTTCAATGTTCCTCTAATAAAATCGTAAATTGCAGATTTTACAGCATTGTTCATAACAGTGAAATACATTATTATTAGTTTCAAACTCATACAACAAGCAAAACCTGAAGATCAGTCTGTTCTACACTGACAAATACTCCATGGATACTGACGGCTATATATGCTGTATGCAATCCTCTTGGTGAGCACAAAAAGAACAAATAAACTTGCAACTTGCACAAGAGGTGTTGTTGCAATCTAGAATCTAAGCAAACGGTGGTAAAAAATAATTATCAAGAAGATATTTTTGCAATTATCACTTAATTTCCTTTTTGACGGAATGCCTTTTTATCCGCAAGCAAATATTTCCCGATAAAAAAAGTGTTAATATGTTTCTTTAATACAATTAGATTCATATATTTCTTTTATACCGTTAGATTCTCTACGTACCGTGTCAAGGTAGAATTCTACCCAATATTAACTCCCATTTTAATGTACAATGGTGATGGAACTATAGATAGGTGAAATCTAACTAAGACTGAATACTAAGGATTCTATAATTAAAATTTTCAATTTCATCAACAACAGAAAGAACGATATAAAAAGTCTCAAACAACATTACAACGGCAAATAACGAGAGAGAGAGAGAGAGAGAGAGAGAGAGAGAGAGAGAGAGAGAGAGAGATTTTCCGACTGTACCATCAAGCAAGCATTGAATATTGTTCTATTCAATTTCTCTTATTCATATTTCTAGGACAACCGCAAGAGGCGGCCCATAAAAGTGTCATGTAAACAAGAAACAAAACACCGAAGTGAAAATAAACAAAAAGAATTCGAAAACGGATTTTGACCCTAAAAACTCTCCATACCTTTAGATATGAACTGGGTTCAAATAAAAGACATATTTGTTGCCTCTTTGCCAAGAGTTTAATGGTATATTTGAACTTGATATTTATGAAAAGTGCGATGCATATTTGAACGCAGAAAAAGGCTTGACAATATCTGGCGTCTTTATTTGAGGACATTAGTTTAAAATGAATTCTTTTTAGTATTTTCGCATTGCAAAAGAGTCGGTCGTCGTTTGAATATTTTAGTTATCTATCAAACACAATTTGAATTCCTTCTGAATCGAAAGGAAGATTACGGTATAAATTTAATTGTTTTTTTAATAATCTAAAGAGAATTTTTCACACAGCTATGGACACAAAAACCCAGGCGTGAATGTATAATGCACACACAAGCCAGCACAAACGCATGTATATATATATATATATATATATATATATCATTATGAAATATTTATTGATTTCTCCAGTCCGTTTAAGTCACTCTCAACTCTCCCGTACGAGTGTTAGTTAAAAATTTACTTTATAGTTCGAAAATTAAATATAAAATTACTGTTCACTTCCTAGTTACTTAAAAAGTTTTAACTTTTTAACTTTTATAATCTAGTGATTTTTTCTTTTGTAACTAAGCGAAAGTTGGGGCCAATTTACTTATATATTCTAAATTTACTCTTAATTTACCTGTAAGATCAATAATTACTACCCTCTATCTCAAATTTCGAAAGTTGCAATCAATTTCCTATAATTTTCGAATTTTATGTCAGAAATTGATATAAAATACCATATAAAGTTCCAGAATTGGAGCAAAAAAATCCTGTAAGTACAAAAGG
>NC_090747.1:107841929-107849429 GCF_036898095.1 Palaemon carinicauda | reverse complement strand
GTCATACTCGGACGATTTTAACATTGTGTGTGTATATATATATATATATATATATATATATATATATATATATATATATATATATATATATATACCATATAATAAATATATACTAATTCAGTTTTGGTTTCGACCTTCGTATTATGTGATTCACTTTATATGAGAAGCCTTCTCTCTGAGTGAATTTAATATACAATGTGAAATCAACATTAAGGCCACGATCAAAATTAGCAGTTAAAGCTCAGCATATGAATCCATCTTTCCCCATAACTTTTGAACTATAATAAAGACCATAACTGACCTATATACTTCCCAAATGAACCTAATGTACAGAGTGAAACCATGATCAAAGACCATGTTTTGAGGTTAGAGACCGAAAAAAGAATTTAATCTTGGCTAAATTGTTGAGGTTAATAAAATAATAAGAGGGGAACAGTCAAGCAGAATAATAGCTGATGCTGTTACCGTTAGTTATTTAGTTAGTTAGTTAGTTAGTTAGTTAGTTAGTTGGTTTGTTTATTAGAAATATTGTCTTAAAGGTTGGGTGATCTATGGAGAAAACTATGCAAGGTGGATTTCCTAAATGGTAACATGTGAATGGACTTTGGGAGAGATAGAAATATAACTTTGAGGAAGGTTTGTTTTCATGGCTGAGGTTCAGTGATTCCTCAGTACTGGAAAATAACTTCCTGTTGGCAAAAGGACCTTAGGAACATAACACTGTACTAAACAACGAAGAAAGATTCTGCATAAGGAGACAGAAAACTGAGCGTATTGTTGAGCAAATCTCGTCTTTGTCATACGTAGAAAACACAATTTTAATTCATTTTTATTAGTTTCTGCAGTTTTTCTTCACATTCTCAAGTCAGCATAGAATCGCATTAAACAACATTCAATTTACACCTCATTCATGACTAATTTCTTAATGCTACGATCTTTCATTCAATGTAACAAACTATATAAATTAGTGATTTCTTATCTAAACTCCAACTTCAATGTTTTACCGACACAATTCTTATATTTACGTTCACCTTTACAAAAATCAAATCCCGTTAAAGAATTAAGCCAGGTAAAAACACTGCTAACTCAATGAATAAATACCACATGCTTTATTTTTTTTTATTTTAAACAATAAACCTTTAGCTTACGAATATAGAAAAAAAAAAAACAAAGAATAGCCTCTTAAAAAAGGATATTCTATTACCGCACCTTTAATAATAAAATTCTACTTTTATATATAAAATTAACTTTATTCCATGACTTTTTTCATTTTAAAAAGTCTTACATTAGAAATGATGCTTCTTTAACAGCATTCTTTCAAATAGTGCTTCTTAAAAATCAAAGCAAAATTTCTTCTAAATGAAATGATTCACCTTTAACGGGCGTCATTATGATGGAGAAATGCTTGGTAAGTACTAATCTCCATTTCAATACGGCCTTCCTCTTTTTAAATGTCATGAGGTGGTTTCCTTCAAATGCGTTCAGTCCCTTGGAATTGGATTCCTTTGGAGTTCCAAAGCCTCCAGAATTCAAAAGGTTCCATATCTGCCAAAAAACTTTACCCCGTTTTAGAATACAGTTTTAGTTTCAAAACCGTTCAAATTATGAAGATATAAACCTAAGTAAGTAATTATATGATAATAAAAAAAAAATCGACGACCTGATGAAAACTTGAAAATTTCTAACTGCATCTTCATGTAAATACCGGATAGAAACATATGCATACAAGAGGGGCACTCAGTACAGTACACACCTCCGCCCAAGCAGCTTATTTCTTGACCTTAACCTTGATCTTTAACCATAACATGTGTTAATTGCCGTGGATTTTCATACACTCAAATATGAACCAAGTTTGAAGTCTCTGTGATAACGATGTCGAAACTTATGGGTGATTACGTGAATTGGGCATTTTGCTTCACCATAGCTTTGACCATTGACCTTGACTTCAAACAATTTAATAATTTCCAGCCTTGAACATTGCAGTTAATCCCTAAAAGTTTCATTACGATTAAAATTGTGGCCAGGAAGCTGTTCAAAAGCAAACACATATACACACAAACAAACACAAACAGAGGTAGAACATAACCTCCTTGCAACTTCGCTGGAGGAGGTAAAGAAGCTATGAGGCATTGCCTTATTTTGTCCAAACACAGAATATACTAAATCCAATATAAAGAAACCCTGTTCTATAACCCAGATAAATTACCCCGATGCTTTGTAAACGAATAATTTCTATATAAATCTTCGCATCACTAAATTGGAATATCCCAACAGCTTTGTCCCGACCCAATCTGCATTTATAATTCTTACGCATTTTACCCACCTGTAGTGAAGGGAAGTATCAAAATATCTTTTAACTGCTCGGGGATTCCTATTAAAAAGACATCGAACGCTCAGGCAATTTGGTCCAAAATGCAAATGAAGTAAGAATATTATTAGGGATTTACCCAAGGCCGGGAGCTTGGCTCAAAAATACGAGTTTGGGTTAAAATCTTGATGGATTTATATATATTTTTTAATAATAATACGCAGTTTCCTTAACAAGGGGGGGCTAAATACACACATACAACACGAGCGCGTGCCCACGAACGTGCAAACACACACACACACTGATCACTGCCACGTCCAGAACCCCATAGAAAAATTTCATGGCACTAAGTATTATATACTTTTATATAAAAGGCCCATCAGCAGTGCGTCAAGACAATTACACACACTGAGTCATTCACCTCTTTTTCTCTCCTTAATTAACAAATCCTTTCTTTCCACCAATCTAAACGGCGGCCCTTAAAGGCTTTAAAGGCCTCTCATGAATGGCACAGGCAAGGGGCAGCGACTTTGGTCTATCAAGCAAGACAAAGCCCATATATGAGCATATATACATATGATCAACGCTCAAGTCTCCTCTCCACCCAAGGTAGGATAAAGAAGGGCCAGGCAATGGATGCTGATGACTCAGCAGATAGACCTATAGGCTCCCCCAGCTGCAGTGACCAAAGGAACTAACAAGTTTGACCGGGACTCGAACCCTAATCTGGCGATCACCGGTCAGGGGCGTTACCACATAGGCCAACACAACCCCAGGTCTTTGTCTCCTCCTCCATCTTGACACATCCAATTGTCTGTATATTAACTTTTCGCCAACCTATTGCATTCTACCTTTTTACATAAGCAAATTTTCTCAAAAGGTTTTTTAGGATGAGGTTGGTAGCCCCACACGCTTTTTACATCCTGGCTGCGGCAGAACATTCTTGTTATTCTTCCCCACCATTATCCCTACATTAAAGGGTTGGTTGACTGATGTGCCCTCTCCAATGCCTTCTATCAAAGGGCCCCCCTTCCACCAAAACCTCTTCTCTCCATATCATCCCTCACCATATCTCTCCATCTAATTCCCTGCTTCCCTCTCGATATTCCCCCACTAACAAGTTCCTCACAAGCCCTATTCACTCACTCCCCAAAACATTGCTGACTCACAAGCTAGTACCTTAGATCAACAGACACAAAGATTTCTTAATAGTGTTCAAATCCATCTATCCTACCCAGGATTTCAACCTGGGTCTCTATTTCTAGTCTTGGAAATCTAGGATGTTACCGATCACGGTGAGATACACACGTTCCAGTTCCTAGCCCATGCTAAATTAGGGTTAAGCGAGGAATTACATAATTGCCATGCCTTTAGTAAGGCCGTAATGGCTTACTGAAACATTTTACACATCTTAGCAGAATGACACAATAAGCAAATGTAATGATGAGGTCTAAAAGTCAGTACTATGCAGTATACTTACGTAAAGGTGTCAGCCATTACCAAGATAATAGAAAAGAAATCAGTTGGAGAGAGAGAGAGAGAGAGAGAGAGAGGAGAGAGAGAGAGAGAGAGAGAGAGAGAGAGAGAGAGAGAGAGATTGAATACAGTTCAGTGAATAATAACGACAGTAACTAAATTTCTCAAATTCAGATATTTTCTTTCGAACTTTTGTCTTGCGTAGAATATTAAGAATATCTGATTCGCTAACTATTAAATCCATACAAAATGATCCAGAAGATCACAAATAAAAAAAAAAAAAATAAAAAACACCGACGAATGGATAAGAACAGAAACACACTCAAAGAGATGCAAATTGACAAACACAGACAATTGTTCGCTGTTGTCATCAGTTTAACCTTTGTGTCAGCAACACTTTGTGCTCCTTGAAGAGGTCCTAGCCGGAAACGACATCGTTGGAGTTAAATTTCTCTACCTATGACCCAAACTGACCCCCCCCCCCCCCGCCCTCCATCCCCCATCCCCCGAAATGGTCGAGGAAGGACACCCTCTAAATTCATGATCCCAACCAGCACAATTCCTTCATCGTTTCGAGAGAACTTTTGGGGAGCTGGAGCGAGTAGATGTGACACAGCGCCTGTATGACTTTTTTGCCCTAAATCGCAAATAAAAACTTTAGAAGGGGAAACGGGTGACTGGGACACACAACTGACGCGAATGTATAGAGGGCGTGGAGGAGGGTAAACCACATTTAGGGACCTCACACGTCCAGAGGCGTAGAGCTGGAAAAGGGTATTTAACGGCTAAAGTTAAGATGGAATTGCTCTCTCTCTCTCTCTCTCTCTCTCTCTCTCTCTCTCTCTCTCTCTCTCTCTCTCTCTCTCTCTCATTTTCAGCTTACGGCTAAAAGATGTCATTTACCGGACATCAATTGAAGTACTTGGTTTCCTGAGTTGTTGTTTTTTCGTGTAGTTTTGTTCGTAATGTCAGAAGCAATGTCAAAACACGACATCTGAAATCTACTTGGTTTACTCTACTGTCACGAGTCGATATATTTTTTATTTAAAAATATACTTAGATTAATAGTATAAATTACAATTTTAAATACAGTATATGTACAATAAAAAATTATTCATGTAAATATACGATGATGTATATATTATAAATTGTAAGATTGCAAATATGTATTTCATAATAAAAGAAAAAACAATCTACTGTTGATAGTGGTCAGACTTTGCGTCTTTCTCTTGACCTGTCTACCTTGTTTTAACTCTATTTCTTATTTATCAATATATCCCCAGTTTTCTTTCGTTGTAAGATTTCCACATCGTTTGCCTCTCATTTCACTTTTTTTATTTAAGTTCTCTTCACAACCTTCCCCAATCTTACTTATCTGTTCTTTTTCATTCGCATCGCAATAGCTCAATCTCAATATCTTTTCTGATCTTATTTCAAAAATTTCCTTATTTGACGACTACTAAATTTTCCGAATAGTTTTCATCCATCTTATCTTCATCGATTTCCCATTATACTAAATAATTATTTTTATAAGCTTTAACGTTATTCCTATGTACAGTAATCTCATCCTCATGTTCCTTTTCATTCGCATCGCAATAGCTCAATAGCATTTTCTTTTCTGACCTTATTTCAAAATTTTCCTTCTTTGACGACTACTTAATTTTACGAACAATTTTCATCCATCTTATCTTCATCGATTTCCAATTATACTAAATAATCATTTTTATAAGCTTTAACGTCATTCTTATGTAATCTATCCTGATAATTACTCGTCTTTTTTATTACCTCTTCATTCTTTACAATTAATCTCACCTTCTATAAAAAATTAAGAACGAATTTTGAGTCTACGATTTCGATGAATACTTTAAAGCAGACATCTTACTAACGACTTCAAGGAGAAAGTTACACCCCAGTCACTCCAGAATTTTGTCCCTGAATGTAAGGTAGCACAGAAAACACATTTCATTTTTACTATCCTTAATGAGGTCCTACGTTTATCCTCTTCATAAACTCTTCAAAATGCCAAAATGATCACAGAACGATATCTCCTTCTAGGTTCCAAGTTTATAGGAATCTGGAGTTGGGATGAAAACATAAGAGGAGGTTAAAACATTTATAATCTGAACGTTATGTAGCAATTATGATACCTCACACCACACCCTTCAATAGTTTTGTCATTATCTATACAATCACTTCAATTTCTTCACTGTTTATTATCTCGACTTTTTAATCACACGACAAATATTAGAGGGGGCACTCAGTTAACCGCAGACCTCCGCCACGGCAGCTTATTTCTCGACCTTTTGCTTGACCTTTGACTTTAACATGTATTAATTGGCGTGGATTTTCATACACTCAAATACGAACCAAGTTTGAAGTCTCTGTGACAACGATGTTCAAACTTGTGGCTCATTACGTGAATTGGACATTTTGCTTGACCGTGACCTTGACCTTCCAAAATTTAATCCTTTCCAGCTTTTTACATAACATTTAATCCCTGCAAGTTTCATTACTCTACGATTAAAATTGTGGCCAGGAAGCTGGTCATAAACACACACACAAACAGTGGGTAAAACATAACCTCCTCCCAACTTCGTTGCGGAAATAATAATTTCTATTACATTCTATGAATTATCACAACAACACCCATTTCTATTTCATTCTTTTCAAATGCGAGAATTTGAATTTTATTGTTTGCATCTTCCATATACAAGTAATTATATTCTACCGTGTGCATCAATGTAAATTCAACTATTCTCGTCTTCTATCTATCAAATACAACATAACTATATTGCCTGCATTCTTTCAATAATCATTACTTGTTTAATGTAACCCTAAAAAATAACTATTCATATTTTATTGCCTGCATCCTTAAAGATAACACTTTTATATTGTCTGCATTAATACAAACACAATAATTCCTATTTAAATATCTGAATGCACAAGAATATAACCATTTCTATATATCAATGTATGCGGTTTTACATATACACTAATTTCTATTTCTATATCTGAATGCCTAAAATACAACTATCCATATTACATTGCCTACATCATTACAAATACACACGTTTTAACAGCTTGTATTCTTACAGACACATTCATTTCTATATCTGCACCCTTAAGGTTTTAAACCTTAAGGGTGCAGACATAGAAATAGCAGAGGCAAGGGACACTGACATTGCCCTATCAAGCAGGACAATGTCCTAGAGACTGATCATAGGGCCAAGCAATGGCAGCTAATAATTCAGCAGACAGACCAAGAGTCTCACCCAAAACCTGCATCCTTAGCTCACATGGATGGTGAGGTTGCAGCGACCAAGGTAGCTAATGAGTTAGAGTGAGACTCGAACCCCAGTCAGGTGATCACCAGTCAGGGATATTGACATATCAGCCACACAACCCTGAACCCTTATATATATATATATATATATATATATATATATATATATATATATATATATATATATACATATATATATATATATATATATATATATATATATATACATACATACATATATATAGTATGTATATATATATAAATATATATATATATATATATATATATATATATATATATATATATATATATATATATATGTGTGTGTGTGTGTGTGTGTGTATAATTATTTCTATATCTGAATGTTCATGTATACAGCCATTTCTATTTCAATGTCTGCATCCTTACAAACACATAATGATTCCAAACCCAT
>NC_090747.1:107826929-107836929 GCF_036898095.1 Palaemon carinicauda | reverse complement strand
TTGTAGTTTTCCGTTATCTCCTTTTCTCAGTGGTCTACTTCCCCTGTTGGAGCCCTTGGGCTTATAGCATCCTGCTTTTCCAACTAGGGTTATAGCTTGGCTTTAAATGATAATATATATATATATATATATATATATATATATATATATATATATATGCATATATATAAATATATATATATACATATATATATATATAAACAGTACATATATATATATATATATATATATTTATATATACCTATATATATACACATAAATATATATATATATATATATATATATATACAAACAAAAGTAATGAAATGATCATATCCACTACGACACATCATGGTCCAGTTAGAAGTACCAACTTATTGAGCTTAAATATAGCATAAATGCATTTATATTTTAAGCATTATACTGAACTTAATCCGCCATCTCTGATAAGTCCCTCAACACTCACTCAAACAGAGGAGAGAGAGAGAGAGAGAGAGAGAGAGAGAGAGAGAGAGAGAGAGGGAGATTCCTCTACCCTGTTTCTATATTCTTAGGCAACTAACGGCTTAAGTCTAAAATCAAAGAAAATAAATAAACAAAGAACTCAAAGACATGACGGACCAAATAACAAATAACTTGATGTTGGTTGATGTGACGTATTCAATTTCAGGTATAATTTGGTAACCTGAAGCGCCTAATCTGGTCCTAAATGGAAGTTTGGGGACATTTTCCGCATTAATTACTATTTTGCATATAAATTATCACATTTTTTTTAATATGATTATAATTAGCATAA
This sequence comes from Palaemon carinicauda, assembly GCF_036898095.1. Taxonomy (NCBI): domain Eukaryota; kingdom Metazoa; phylum Arthropoda; class Malacostraca; order Decapoda; family Palaemonidae; genus Palaemon; species Palaemon carinicauda. Next base: position 107,836,154 of record NC_090747.1, on the reverse strand, counting down.
TGATAATAAATTTAATATTAACCAAAATTTAATCATTTCCAGCTTTTTACTTAACAGTGAATTCCTGCAAGATTCATTACTCTCAAATTAAAATTGTGGTCAGGTAGCTGTTCACAAACAAACACACACACACACATAACCACCATCCAACTTCGTAGGCGGAGGTAATAACAACAACAACAACAATAATAATAATAATAATAATAATAATAATAATAATAATAATATAGAGCTTCTGAATATGATCCAAGATTTCACTGCCTATGTCAAAAGACGGATTTGATTATCCTATGTCAAAACATCAATGTTTTCTGTGATTTTACTCTTTACTCCGGTGTTATAATCATGATAATAATGGTGTTAATAATAAACCTGATAATAATTATGATAATAAATAAAAGAGGGACACATCCACAACAAAGACAACAAAAAACCAGAAATAATGATAATGATAGCAATAATAGGATAATACAAGAATATACCTAAAATATGATCTCTGTAAAATTTGTCACAGCCTCCTAAAAAATCTATCAATGAAAAATAATAATAATTGACCTGTTATTTCCAGTTGTAATTCCACGAGAACCAAAATAGCAATAACTTTAATTCTGTAAAAGTGTCTTAACACAAGGTCTCTCTCTCTCTCTCTCTCTCTCTCTCTCTCTCTCTCTCCTCTCTCTCCTCTCTCTAAGAAAGAAAATGTGTATTCTACTGAATACATTTCTTTTAACCGTAATAAAGATAATAAAAGAAAAATGTAGAAACTTTATCTCGGCAATATATTTTCGGCAATTGTCTTCCAAAAAAAAAAATTGCAAGAACCAAAAGAAAAAGAATAGCGAAAAGAAAAAGATAAAAGTTGAAAACCAAATGAGCTGTGTCACAGCGAAAGACGAGGATCAAGGAAGGGATTTTGAATAACAATTAAACTGGCATTTCTCGTCCTCATATCCAATGGAAATTTGGGATCTTCGGGAGAGGGCCAAATCCGGCCGACGTTTCAATTGGCTTAAGGTTATCGCCGGGTTTTACTGGAAAGAGACGGAAGACAAATCAGCATATTCAGTTAGGGGTCATTCTCAATATTGGAAATGTTGCCTGGAATGGCATGGGAGGAAGAAAGGACTTCCAAAAGTCCGACGAGACTTTCGATGAGTCGGTGTCTTTTATGACGAGGGACGAAAGGACTTTTCAAAAGTCCGGCATGACTTGCGAAGTCGGTGTCTTTTTCTTTAAAGGGACAAAATGACTTTCAGGAAGTCATGCATGAAGAGGAATAAAGTTTTAGGAAATGGACGAAATTACTTAAGTGAGGCATGACATGACTTTGAGGTAGGTCAAGATGGCTTCAAGTCAGGAAGACATGAATTTGAAAATTTATGTAAGGTTTTCAACATGGAAAGAAAGTCGACGGCCATGTAATTTGATAAGAGGACGAAGTGGCTTGGAAGATTTAAAGGTTTTCACGAGAACTTAATATTCCTATTGCAAATGTCAAAATTTTTAAAAAATAATAAATTCGTATCAATTACAAAAAGAAATGTGATTTCAAAGAGGGAACTTGAATGTAGATATGGGATGATAAGACTTAAAGAAAAACAAGACTTTCGAAGATGGACGAAGGGGATGATGATCCCCAGAGGAATAAACGAACATCGTAGATTGAAAGACATTTAACGGGGTTGTGGTGGCCGATGTGGTAACGTCCCAGTTCCGCTCAAACTCGTTAGTCCTTTAGTTGCTGCAATCTCACCGTCATTTGAGAGCTAAGGAAAGGGGGTTTGGGGGAGACTATGGGTCTATCTGCCTTGTCTTCAGCAGCCATTGCCTGACGCTCCTATGTCCTATTTTGGGTGAAGAGGGGACTTAGTCTTTGATTATATGTATATATGATCAGTCTCTAGGGCACTGTCCTGCTTGCTAGGGCAATGTCACTGTCCTTTACCTCTGCCATTCATGAGCAGGCTTTAACCGTTTAAAACGAGTAATAGTCAGACTTGGAAAGGAAATGACGTGATTATACTGAGGTATGAAATAACATCAAGGATTAAAATGACAAGAATCCAACAAAATATGACATGAGATCGAAAATGAGAATAAAGCTTTTGACGAGGAAGGAAATTCTTCAACAAAATACCAAATGTTTTGACAAAAGAAGAAATTATTTGGGGAATTGATTCTTCAGGAGAATAGACGTCCCGACAGTTAAATAATACAAATACTTAATATGAATACTTTTAAAGAAAGACCCATAAGGATTATTTTTTAAAAATTTTGACATTTGCAATAGGAATATTAAGTTCTCGTGAAAACCTTTAAATCTTCCAAGCCACTTCGTCCTCTTATCAAATTACATGGCCGTCGACTTTCTTTCCATGTTGAAAACCTTACATAAATTTTCAAATTCATGTCTTCCTGACTTGAAGCCATCTTGACCTACCTCAAAGTCATGTCATGCCTCACTTAAGTAATTTCTTTCCTAAGATATATTGAGATGCAATTCTATCATCTTTTCTCTCAGGTTTAGATTACTTGGCTACCTGGTTCCAGTTAGGCCAGAATTATGCAAGCATGGGCCATTTGGCATAAGAAGGGATAGCTGTTAGATAAATTGGAAAATGCTGATGCGAACCTCTGGATTCGAGCCTAATGACCAAAACGATATACAAAAGTATAGTTAAGCTCGTTTTACTAATATTTTCCTATAGAAATATTTACAGACATGCACATATATGTATGTATATAATATATATATATATATATATATATCTATATATATATATCTATATATATACATATATATATATGTATATATACATACATATATATACACATATATGTATGATACACGTATATGTATATATATATATATATATATATATGTATAGATACATATATATATAATCTATATATATACATACATATATATATATATATATATATATTTATATATATACATGTGTATATATATACATATATATATATATATATATACATATATATATATATATATATATAACACACATACACACAAACACACACACACATATATATATATATATATATGTATATATATATATATATATATATATTATATATATTATATATAAAAACTATGCTGTATAAAGACATTTCTCCAATCAAGTCTAACACACTTTAAATGTATTTATCTAAACTATTGACGTGTTTCTCGTTTTACTAATTTTTGTTACACAAAAAATTATATTGCTTTTTCACTTAAAACGAAACGCACTCCGAATCAAATGATTACTTCTTTATCGCTGATACTTAAAACGTGGTATTGACAAATATTGGTTTATCGTAAACATGTCGATACTCCAATAGACCAGTAGCGATCGGACTTTCCCAATGGATCGCTCAAATATAAAATTCTGGGAACTTATGCTGTGAATTTCCGTTGGATAAGAGGAAAAATCGGCGTAGCTAACATATAAATATAAAAATATTTAGGATTAGATTATGTAATACTAATTAGTAGGTTTGCCAGGGCACATAACACCCGTTGAGATACTACCGCTAGAGTGTTATGGGGTCCTCTGACTGGCCAGACAGTACTACATTGGGTCCTTCTCTCTGGTTGCGGTGCACTTTCCCTTTGCCTACACAAACACCGAATAGTCTGGCCTATTCTTTACAGATTCTCCTCTGTCCTCATACACCTGACAACACTGAGATTACCAAGCAATTCTTCTTCGCCAAATGGGTAAACTACTGCACTGTAATTGTTCAGTGGGCACTTTCCTCTTGGTAAGAGTAGAAGAGACTCTTTAGCTGTGGTAAGCGGTTCTTGTAGGAGAAGGACACTTCAAAATCAAACCATTGTTCTCTCGTCTCGGGCAGTGCCATAGCCTCTGTAACCATGGTCTTCCACTGTCTTGGGTTAGAGTTCTCTTGATTGAGGGTACACTCAGGCACACTGTTCTATCTAATTTCTCTTCCTCTTGTTTTGTTAAAGTTTTTTCTTATAATTTATATAGGAAATATCTATTTTAATATTGTTATTGTTGCTCCTAAAGATATTTTATTTTAATTGTTAATTACTTCTTTTATTTCCTTGTTTCCTTTCCTCATTGGGCAATTTTTCCTGTTGGAGCCCCTGGGCTTATAGCACCCTGTTTTCCCAACTAGGGTTGTAGCTTAGCAAGTAATAATAATAATAATAATACTAATAAAAATAATAATAACAATAATAATAAAATTCCAAAAATTACGGATAAATATTTAGATGGATAAACATATACGCGCAGCCCCTTTCACCAGGGTTTGATTATTCCCTCTCCACTCTACCCAAGGGACGGTAATTATACGTCTGGCAATGCCGTTGAGCGTGAACGGGGATATATATATATATATATATATATATATATGCATAAATATAATATATAGTATATATATATATACATACATATATTCATATATATATATATATATATATATGTATACATATATTCATATATATATACATACATACATACATAATATTCATATATATATATATATAATATACATATATTCATATATATATATATATATATATATAGACACTTGCTCTTGATATTATAAGGGGAATAACCTGCAGCTTTTCGTAAAGTATACACTATTTATTCATTTTCGCAAATCCACCAAAGTAAATGTTAACTTGATGTAAAAGATAAACATGACTTCAAATTGAACACTTAACATTATCTAAATTAAAGACACTATTCTATCTTAGTAAAACTAAAGCACATCTAAAAAGAAAACTGATATTCTTTCACGACAACAAAATCACTTTTAGGGGAAAGCAAGATTCTTTTCCAGTGTAAAACCACCAAAAACCCGAAGAGAAACATTACTCTTCAACAGAAAAAAAAAAAAAAAAAAAACACACATTTCCAGGGAGTAGAAAAATGAATCTTCCATCTCCATTAACGCCACCGGCAGCATACACATAATGCACTTATATAGATTTTATAGAGGAGTATTCAGTAGAGCGCAGACCTCCACCGCGGCAGCTTATTTTTCCACATTTGGCTTAACCTTGACCTTGATCTTTGACCTTAACATATATTACGTGGCGTTGATTTTCATACGCTCAGATATGAATCAAGTTTGAAGTCTGTGACAACGATGTCCAAACTTATAGCTAATTACCTGAATTGGACATTGTACTTGACCGTGACCTTGCCCTTGACCTTCCGAAACTTAAAAATTTCCAGCTTTTTACCTAACAGTGAATCCCTGCAAGTTTCATTACTCTACGATTAAACTTGTGGACAGGAAGCTGTTCACAAACAAATACACACACACAAAAAGCGGCGAAAACATAACCTTCTTCCAACTTCGTTGGTGGAAGTAATTACAATCGACACGGCTTCACATTTATATAGGTTCAATTAAGGGATGATGGAATTGATGAGCACGTATTTAATAGTCAGTAATCTGTATGTTATTCACTTCTAAGATCTAAAACGGAAATTGTTACATTTTTTTTAACTTCGATTTTGGTCTCTCTCTCTCTCATCTCTCTCTCTCTCTCTCTCTCTCTCTCTCTTATTTTTTTATACTATATTTGACTCAAGTTCATATAAATCTCTCTCTCTCTCTCTCTCTCTCTCTCTCTCTCTCTCTCTCTGTGATGTAACACCGAAACTACATCTCCAACATAAAAGGTAGAATCAATCTCTCTCTCTCTCTCTCTCTCTCTCTCTCTGATGTAACACCGAAAGTACGTCTCCAACATAAAAGGTAGAATCAATCTCTCCTCTCTCTCTCTCTCTCTCTCTCTCTCTCTGATGTAACACCGAAAGTACGTCTCCAACATAAAAGGTAGAAAATCTCTCTCTCTCTCTCTCTCTCTCTCTCTCTCTCTCTCTCTCTCTCCATATTTGAGCGTACGTATTTGCGCTCAAGTTGCTACAAAACTTTCCCATTCCAGCTTCCAATTCAAAAAGATTTTTTTCATTCGCTGCCGTCAAAAGCGCAACCCTAGATTACACTATTCTCGCTCCATTCAGACATCTCTGCTGCGAAAAAAATGTATCACTACTGAAAGAGCACGGGAGATTTTAGCCTAACCAAAGCGAACGTTCCTTAAGCTGGAATCACACTAGACTTTTTTTTGCCAGCAGCGAGCGCTGCTACTGAAAATGGGAAACCGTGAGCTTGTGGCACAAGATAACGGCTTCTCAAGTCGACGGGAAGCAGCGAGCACAAACCACGAGCTTGACTTCGGATGTAAACAAACAAGATGGCAGCTGCAAATAGGATGTGCTCTTGCTTGGTAATCGTGGATCCAACAGGCCTCAAAAGATATTAAAAATCTGCTTCATTCATCCTGTGGTAGTTGCAGATTTCTTCAATTCACGTAATATTTCGAGAATACATATTACTGCAACTGTCAGAAAATTTCTAGCCGTCATGATGATGTCAGCTGATCGATTTTGTTTACACTTTTTCTTATTTGCTCCTCGAACCATGAGATCGTAGTGAGACGCTATAACACTTACGCTTGCGAGCATTGGCTGAAGTTCGGCGAAAACCTCGAGCAAGAACTGACTAATGTGATTCCAGTAGTACCGAAAAAAAAAATTACTTAACACATTTGGTTACTACTGTCATACTTACATTGTAGCTGAATCTGTTAGCTTATATAAAACTTAAGTTAAATGATACTATCATAGTGGGGATACCTTAACGTGGTGAAAGGGTTTGTGTATCGCCATGATCAGCAAAGCTATACTAGGTTGGTTTGCTGTGAACGATCGGACTAAAGTTTCCCACCATCACCAATCCGCAGTTGCCAGCGTGGTGATGAAAAGTGGATTAGAAACGGTTGCATTTGTTGTAGTTGTTGTTGTTGTTATACATAAAGTGCAGATGAATTCTACTGTTAGCTAATATAAAACTTATGTTAGTGATTCTGTCATGTATATACTGAAGTTGCACGATACTATCATGCATAAACTACTATTAATACTGTCTAGCATAAAAACTGAATCTACCACATACTACTAAATAACATTTCCAAAACACACAGAAGTTAATCCACGAATTGGAGTACGTATTGATATTAAACAGATGATGGAAGACATAAGCTACTTTTAACTGAAACTGTCATGAATGCGCTATTTGGCGGTGGCTGAAAGGCTGCCACTGCCATACATACTCTGTATTGTTACTGTCTAGTACTGTCATGTAAAAACTGGTGTTGAGTTATAAGGTCTTCCAAAATATCTGTAGAAAAGAGGAAATTAACATAAGTATGAGTTAAAAATGAAAATTTTAATGAACTGAAAAGCTATCTACGTATATTAGGTTGTACTTGGATTGATCAATATCTTAAAGGGTAGATGGAGATGATTTGGGCATGCTCTTCGCACTCCCCAAAAGAGATCAGTTCATCAAACGTTTCACTGGGCTCCACAAGGCACTAGAAGAGTTGGAAGATCCAGGCCTACATGGCTGAGGACTATAAAGAGTGAAGTAGGAGACGATGAATGGAGAAGTATTGATTTAAAAGCTCAAGACAGAGAGGACTAGCGAAATACAACAGAAGCCCCTTGCGTCAATAGGTGTAGAAGATAATGATAAGCTTTAAAATTTTCAGCGTTTTAAAATTCAACGGTAATATACATGTCTCAATGCTGCTAACACTACGAAGTATCAGAACCTATTGGTAATTTTAATCTTGAAAATAATGTGTTAATCTAATTACAACTGTTCCTTTTTGAGGTTCCCAACGTGTATACGAAATATTGTATTATTTTTTTTTTCTTATAATTTCAGAAATTGAATTTTCATTTACCCTCTGAAACCTAATAAAGTTGGAAGAGTCTTAAACTTAGAAGTTTGAAAAAAATACTACATAGGTTGATGTATTTGTATTTTTAATGCTTTAATTTGATTTTTTGTTCATGAAGTGACACTTAAAACTAGTAGCAATATCATTAAATTACTAAGTTGAGATTTGGATATTTATTGATATATTAATGTTTATAATCAACATTAAGGGAATTATTAAAAAAAAAAAAAAAAGACTCAGGACGAAGAAAACAAATAAAATAGAAAAAAATCATTAATATTCATCACTGCTGATATCATGACACTGTCCAAAACAAATGAACCCTGCCATGCATTCAGTACTACTGATGCTCTCATGCTCTCCAGACCTAGTGTTGACACTGTCACCCAATCGGGCCAAGTAGGAAACCCACTTAGGGTTCGTTGACTCAAGTCACTAACGTTTCGCTCTGTTTGGCAGAATACATTCGGACTGGGTTACGCGCAGAATTGGGCAATTCTCTGGCGAACATGATATTTGCAGTGGCTGTAGTTTTCCTTTGGGTTTCTTGCTTTTACTTATTGAGGGGAGTGACGGTCGTGTTTCTTAGATACGATAAATTTTCGTGATTGGTTTGCCGTTGCGTTAGACAATCAAGAATAATAATTTAGTTTCATTTGAGATATTCCCATATATATATACATATATATATATATATATATATATATATATAGATAGATAGATAGATATAATATATATATAATATATATACATATATATATATACATATATATATACAGTATATATATAGATATATATAATATATATATATACATATAAATAATATATATATAATATATATATACACACACATATATATAATATATATATATACAGTATATATATATATATATATATATACATATATATATATATATATATATATACATATATATAATGTATGGACATGAGTCATGGTATAACAATGTAACAATCTCCAACAGATTAAGCTGATTTGAGAACAAAGCCATCAATAGAATATTGGGAGTTACATAGCCGGACAGGATTAGAAATAAAAAACTATAAGAGAGATTACTCGAGTGCCATATGTGGATGAGTTCATGGTGAGGGGTAGATGGAGATGGTTTGGGCATGCTCTTACCACTCCAAGAGAAATTATTTCAACAAACATTTAACTGGGCTCCGATGATGATGATGATGATGATATATATACATACGTATATATATATATATATATATATGTATATATATCTATATATACAGTAGATATATATATATATATATATATAGATACATATATATATATATATATATAGATACATATATATATACAGATATATATATATATATATATATACATATATATATATATATATATATATTTATATATATATAGATATATAGATATATATATAGATATA
>NC_090747.1:107793203-107821429 GCF_036898095.1 Palaemon carinicauda | reverse complement strand
ATTACTCGTTAATTGTACAGGAAGCTGTTTATATACACACGCACAAACAGGGGCGAAAACATGACCTTCTTCCAACTTCGTTGGCGGAAGTAATTACAATCCACTGCTTCACATTTATATAGGTTCAATAAAGGGATGATGGAATTAATGAAGATGTATTTAGTAGTCAGTAATCTGTATGTTATCCACTTCTAAGATCTAAAACTGAAAGTTACATTTTTTTAGCTTCGATTTTGCGCTCTCTCTCTCTCTCTCTCTCTCTGTGCGCGCGCGCGTGTGATGTAACACCGAAAGTACATTTCCAACATAAAAGGTAGAATCTCTCTCTCTCTCTCTCTCTCTCTCTCTCTCTGATGTAACACCGAAAGCACATCTCCAACATAAAAGGTAGAATCTCTCTCTCTCTCTCTCTCTCTCTCTCTCTCTCTCTCTCTCTCCATATTTGAGCGTACGTATTTGCGCTCAAGTTGCTACAAAACTTTCCCATTCCAGCTTCCAATTCAAAAGAGAATTTTTTCATTCGCTGCCGTCAAAAGCGCAACCCTAGATTACACTATTCTCGCTCCATTCAGACATCTCTGCTGCGAAAAAAATGTATCACTACTGAAAGAGCACGGGAGATTTTAGCCTAACAGAAGCGGACGTTCCTTAAGCTGGAATCACACTAGGCTTTTTTTCGCCAGCAGCGAGCGCTGCTACTGAAAATGGGAAACCGGGAGCTTGTTGCACAAGATAACGGCTTCTCAAGTCGACGGGAAACAGCGAGCACAAACCACGAGAGTGACTTCGGATGTAAACAAACAAGATGGCTGCTGCAAATAGGATGTGCTCTTGCTTGGCAATCTTGGATTCAACAGGCCTCAAAATATGATAAAAATCTGCTTTATTCATCCTGTGGTAGTTGTCGAATTCTTTAATTCACGCAATATTCCGAGAATACATATTACTGCAACTGTCAGAAAATTTCTGGCCGCCATGATGATGTCAGTTGATCGATTTTGTTTACACTTTTCCTATTTGCTCCTCGAACCGCGAGATCGTAGTGTGACGCTACAACACTTTCGCTTGCGAGGATCGGCTGGAGGTTAGCGAAAACCTCGAGCAAGAACTGACTAAGTGTGATTCCAGTACTACCAAAAAAAAAAAAAAAAAAAAAAAAAAAAAAAAAAAAAAAAAAAAAACACATTTGGTTACTACTGGCATTCATACCCTGTAGTTGAATCTTTTAGCTAATATAAAACTTACGTTAAGTGACACCATCATAGTGAGGGATACCTTAAGGTGGTGAAAGGGTTTTGTGTATCGCCATGATCAGCAAAGCTGTACTAAGTGGGTTTGCTGTGAACGATCAGACTAAAGTTTCCCACCATCACCAATCCGCAGTGGGCCGGCGTTGGTGATGAAAAGTGGACTGGAAACGGTTGGATTTGTTGTAGTTGTTGTTGTTGTTATACATAAAGTGCAGATGAATTATACTGTTAGCTAATATAAAACTTATGTTAGTGATACTGTCATGTATATGCTGAAGTTGCACGATACTATCATGGATAAACTACTATTAATAATGTCTAGCATAAACTGCTGGTAACTGAATCTGTCACATACTACTAAATGGCATTTCCGAAACACACACTAGTTAACTCACAGATTAGAGCAAAAACGACTATTACACAGATGATGGCAGACATAAGCTACTTTTAACTGAAACTGTCACGCATGCACTATTTGGCGGTGGTTGCCACTGCCATACATACTCTGTATTGTTACTGTCTAGTAATGCCATGTAGAAACTGGTGTTGACTTATAAGGTCATCAAAAATATCTATAGAAAATAGGAAATTAACAACAGAATGAGTAAAGACTGAATGACATTAATGGAATGAAAAGATTTCTATATAAGGTTGTACTTAGAATTATCAATTTGTTAAGAATAAACATTTTTAGTTTTAATATAATTCATCGCTAATAAGCATGTCTAAATGCTGCTCAAATTACGAAGTATCAGGAGCGACTGATAATTCCAAAGCTAAAAAAATTAGTTTGTAACTATTTACAGCTGTTCATTTTAGTAAATATGCTAAAGTGTATACGATATAGTGTATTTAGAATTATTTTCATGATTTCAGATAGTATTGAATTGTCATTTACCCACTTGAAGTCTGAAACCTAACAAAGTTGGAAAAGTCTTAAACTTAGAAGTTTGAAAAAAAATACTATAGAGGTTGATGTATTTGTATTTTTAATGCTTTAATTTGATTTTTTTATTCATGAAGTGACACTTAAAACTAGTAGCAATATCATTAAATTACTAAGTTGAGATTTTGTTATTGATTGATATATTAAAATTTATAATCAACATTAAGGGAATTATTAAAAAAAAAATCTCAGGAGGATGAAAACAAATAAAATAGAATAAAACTATTAATATTCATCACTGCTGATACCGTGACACAGTCCAAAACAAATGAAACCTGCCATGCATTCAGTACTACTGATGCTCTCATACTCTCCAGACCTGGTGTTGACACTGTCACCCAATCGGGCCAAGTACGAAACCCACTTAGGGTTCGTTGACTCAAGTCACTAACGTTTCGCTCTGTTTCGCAGAATAGATTCGGACTGGGTTACGCGCAGAATTGGGCCATTCTCTGGCGAACATGATATTTGCAGTGGCTGTAGTTTTCCTTTGGGTTTCTTGCGTTTACTTATTGAGGGGAGTGACGCTCCTGTTTCTTAGATACGATAAATTTTCGTGATTGGTTTTCTGTTGCGTTAGACAATCAAGAATAATAATTTGGTTTCATTTCAGATATTCCCAGATATATATATATATATATATATAGAGAGAGAGAGAGAGAGAGAGAGAGAGAGAGAGAGAGAGAGATAGATATATATAATATATATATATATTTATATATATATATATATATAATATATATTATATAATATATATACATATATATAGATATATATAAAGATGGATATATATAATATATATATAATATATATATATATACAAATATATATATATATATATATATATATACTGCATGGACATGAGTCATGGTATGACAATGAAACAATCTCCAACAGATTAAGCTGATTTGAGAACAAAGTCATCATAAGAATATTGGGAGTTAAATAGCAGGACAGGATTAGAAATAAAAAACTATTAGAGAGATTACTCGAGTGCCCTATGTGGATGAGATCATGGTTAGGGATAGATGGAGATAAATTATTTCAACAAACATTTAACTGGGCTCTGATGATGATGATGATGATGATGATTATATATATATATATATATATATGTGTATATATATATATATATATATATATCTATGTATATATATATACGTGTGTGTATATATCTATATATATATATATATATATACGTGTGTGTGTGTGTGTGTATATATCTATATATATATATATATATATAGATATATATAGATATATATACATATATATATATATATATATGCATACATACATATATCTGTAAATAAAATAGATATAAACACGCACCCATTTGGATGTATTTCTGCATGTTACACAAACACGCACATCCTCTCTCAATATAAATATACATTCACAATTATCTTACAATATCCACTAACACATGCAACCCCACTAATATACAACAAAATATGTACAAAAAGTTGCAAATACACATCCACCATGCATGTGTGGTCATAGCTCCATATAGGACTTTCCAAACAATTAGGACTGTAGTTTGGTTTCCCAAAATCACCAGAACTCGAGCCTAATCGAGGCCAAAGCAATAATCGGTAATTTGTAACAAATTAGCAAAAGTTTAAGTTAAGAAATTCCATTTAATGTTAGAAATGGAGTACCTGACGCCATAAACTTTGCAGATCGCTAGCAATTTTAACTAAATAACCCAGCAAAACTTGTGAGAGAGAGAGAGAGAGAGAGAGAGAGAGAGAGAGAGAGAGAGAGAGGCGCATGGACAGATGTAAAAAGTTAAGAAAAGGGGATTGAAAAAGAGGAAGGACGAAATGTTGAAGAAAAAAAAAAAGAATGGTAAAAATGTAGACGAAAGTTGAAAAATATGGAAGAGGGGAAAAAGCAAAGATAAAAAATTTAAGGGAAGGAAAGATTTACAATAAAATTTGGAGAAAAGAAAGGGAAAGATAAAAAGATGACAGAAAGAAGAAAATGAAATGGGAGAACAAATGAAAATTTGCAAATTTTCATATAAAAAATTATGGAAATCAGAAAATCCAGTAGAAGGGAAACATAAGGACAATCTGGAAAATAGAATGAGTAAAAGGGAAAGTGGACAAGAGAGAAAAAGGGCAAGGGAATGGAGAGGGGAATGGAATAAAGAAATAAAAACTGTAAACATTACAAAAAGTGAGTGAAAAGCCATAAAAAATTAAGATGAAAGAGATAACGAAGATTAGACTGAGTCAAATTAGAAATTGAAAATTAAAATTATAAGAAAAATAATCGCTGTACGGGAATGGAAAATAGAGGAGAATTAATAACAAAAAGGGAAATTTTTAATTTCATTAAAAATTTTAAGACAATAATAATTATCTAAACCGCTAAACAAATTTATATAATACTTAAAACACAATTTTCCATAGTAACACAAATCAAAGCTATGTTCCTATACAAAAAAAATCTTTAAGGAATAAAAAAAAAATTTATAATTTTGGTTCCTCTCCAAAATACAATTCAAGATCTCCTATGAAGGTCTAAGAGGATGGTGCCCTTTCCCTCAGTCCCTCCCCTTAGGAACATTCTAATCCCAAAGGTCGTCCCTTCCTCGGTAGTGGGATCCAGGATCCTATTCCGAAGGGGGATGAGGCCCTAGGAGGAACGCCCCTCTGAGGCCATTTACTTTTTTTTTTCTTTACTTTTTTCACATTTACGGACGATCGAAGCTTTAATGAATCTCAAGACACCCATAGGTTATGTTCACTATTGATTGCCTTATCTACCTTTCACATTTTGAAATCCTTTACTTTAATCTCAGACTTTCCTTGTGTATTTTAAGAACTTTCAGCTTTTCGTTCATAATGCACAGGCCACCTCCCCCCCCCCTCCTACTAGAGTATGCCTACTCTCTCTACCCCCTACCAGAGGGAAGGGAAGCACTGGACGTAACCGAAAAGATTATATATATATATATATATATATACATATACATATATATACATATATATATTAATATATGTATAAATGTGTATATATATATATATATATATATATTAATATATGTATATATATATATATATATATATACATATATATATATATATATATATATGTCCCATGTTGACAGACGAAACATCGGAATATGCTTTATTTTTAACTTCATTACAAAAGGTTCGTAATACACTTTGTACAGGGAGATATTCTCAGGCGAATACCACATCATTCAATGACAGCCCGAGTGCTACTGCCACTCCTGGTCAAGTAATGCAATGTCGCTCTGTTAATAAGCTGAAACAACTAAATTTGTGGAGACATACACTGTGATGGATATATACTCTTAGCATAAGGATTAAGACACGTCATCTATCAGACTTGAGACAAGTCACCTATAAGAGAGTTCAGTGATCTCACACAACAATTTATGATTGACATAGTACTCTTAACTATTGATCTCACTGTAAAAAACATACATACATCTATATATTTACTATGCAAGGTTTGGGACATACATATTCACATATACAGTATGTATATATATACATACATACATACATACATACATATATATATATACATACATATATATATATATATATATATATATATGTATATATATATATATATATATATATAAAATTTGCTTGATTCTATTTTACAGGGGAGAGTAACCTCTTTTTTTGTAGTTAGGTGAGTGACAGGCAGACTCGCCCTAGTAATATATATATATATATATATATATATATATTAAATTTACCTGTTTCTACTTTGCAGAAGGTAACATAATATAGCTCTATAAAATGTATATGTATCCCTTCTATTCACACACATCCGGTTACCATATCTGGCGACAATTAACACTGAAATATTATTTTTCACCTAAAAAAAAAAAAAAATATATCTGTCCCAACTTGCCATCTCTCACACCGTAAAAGATTCATCACTTTGACATTATCTCTTCGAAATGAGAAACGTAAACTAATTAGGCCTTTGACCATCATAACGACAACGTCGTTACATCCACAGACGGAAGAGTAGCAAAAAAAAAAAAAAAAAAAAAAAAAACAAGAAAATGCGAGAAGACAACACTAAAAGAAGATTTCCTCCAATGGAATTACCGGGTCTTCGTCAGTAGCGTTATTAGATCGCGTCATTATATTTAGGAAGACCCTTGTTGGTCATATTTGATTTCAAAGGGAAAAAAAACAAGATTCACTCTCCTTTTTCGGTGCGCGTAATTTAATATTCTCTCTCTCTCTCTCTCTCTCTCTCTCTCTCTCTCTCTCTCTCTCATAAAAAGATTTTAGATATATAATACACTAGAGAATTGTAATGAATTAAGCTGTAATAACAATATAAAACTAAATTTTAAAATTCTAGTAAAGCAATGATAATATAACCGCCACATCTCTCTCTCTCTCTCTCTCTCTCTCTCTCTCTCTCTCTCTCAAAAAAAAAAAAAAAATAAAATAAAAAAAATAGATGAATAATACACTAGAGAAATGCAATGAATTAAGTTGTAATAATATTATAGAACAAAATATTACTATTCAAGTAATGCAATAATATAATCACTCTCTCTCTCTCTCTCTCTCTCTCTAACATTTTTTATGCATAATACACTAGAGAAATGCAATGAATTAAGCTGTAATAATAATATAAAACAAAATATTAAAATTCTAGTAAAGCAATGATAATATAACCCCCATCTCTCTCTCTCTCTCTCTCTCTCTCTCTCTCTCTCTCTCTCCGTCCCTTCCCATAAATATTTGTACCAAAGAATTTTGAATGTTAGAGCATTATTCTATTATC
Source organism: Palaemon carinicauda (assembly GCF_036898095.1). NCBI lineage: Eukaryota > Metazoa > Arthropoda > Malacostraca > Decapoda > Palaemonidae > Palaemon > Palaemon carinicauda. Next base: position 107,814,430 of record NC_090747.1, on the reverse strand, counting down.
TGATGATTTGCATATATAAATCTATTATTGATACCAACAAACTGACGTGTATATATATATATATATATATATACACACACATAAATATGCATTTATATATATACATACATATATATATATATTTATATATATATATATATATATATGTGTGTGTGTGTGTGTGTGTGTGTGTGTAAGTCTAAAGGAAGCTCTGAGATAAAATTTAAAAAAGGATTTGAAAAATGTGATAGGAGATAAGCAAATTAAAAGTGAACATGATATATAGGTATCTTGAGACTCATTAAAGCTGCGATCGCCCGAAAAGAAAAAAAAAAAAAAAAGCTTCAGAGGGGTGTTCCTCCTACGGCCTCTTCCCCCTTCGGAATAGGATCCTGGAGCCTACTACCGAGGAAGGGACGACCTTTAGGATTAAAATCTTCCTATGGGGAATTATTCGGGGAAGGGTGCCATCCTCTTACACTGTCATAGGATATCTTGGGTCTTATTTTGGAAAGGAACACGAATTATTTATATTTTGTATAGGAATGTAGCTCTGATTTGTGTTACTATGTAAAACGTTGTTTAAGTATTATATAAATTTATTTACTTATTAGTTTATATAATTATTACAGTCATAAATTATTCATTAAATTAAAATATCCCTCTTTTATTACCAATTCTCCTATGTTCTCCATTTTCCTGTACAAATCATTTGTTTTATAATTTCAATTTTCTGTTGCTTATTTTAGTTGTAAATCATTATTCTCTTCCTTTTACCTCAGTCTGATCTTCGTTCTCTTTTTCATCTTTTATTTTTTTCATTGCTTTTTCCTCTCGTTTCGTAAAGTTTATTGTTTTTATTTCGTTATTCCATTTCCCTCTCCCACTTCATGGTTATTCCCCTCTCCCACTTCATGGTTTTTCCTCTCTCCCACTTCATGGTTATTCCCCCTCTCCCACTTCATGGTTTTTCCTCTCTCCCACCTCAGGGCTTTTCCTTGCCCTCTCTCTCCCCTATTCTCATTCCTTTTGACCTATTTCCCAGATTGTCCTTTTATTTTCCTTCTACTGGATTTACAAATCTCCATTAGTTTCTAACATAGAATGTTTGTAAATTTTCTTTTGTTCTCTCATCTCGTTTTCTTCTTTTTGTCATCATCTCTCCATCCGTCCCTTTATTTCGTGAAATATTGTTGTAATTTTTTTCTTTCTCCTCTTCAATTTTTCATTACTGGATATAGGAGATACTTGTGAATATATATACATACATATATAAATATATATATATATATATATATATATACATGCATACATATATATATATATATATATATACATACATACATATACGTACATATATATATACATATTTAAATAAACATATATATATGTATATATATATATATATATATATATAAATAAATATACAGGGAGAGAGGGTGTGTGTGTTCGTGTAATATACAGAAATACATTAGAGTATCTGTAATTAAACCCATTTTATGTACCCCTTTCTATAGTGACATACACGCACACAAACACACACAAATATATACATACATACATACACACATATATATATATATATATATAATATATATATATATATATATATATATAAATGTCTCAACCGAAACAAAATCTCCAACTGCTATCCCCTTCTGTTCTTGTGTCAATTGTTATTCCTGATCATATAACGCAACGGCAAACCAATCACGAAAATTTATCGTATCTAGGAAACACGACCGTCACTCCCCTCAATAAGTAAACGCAAGAAACCCAAAGGAAAAGTACAGCCACTGGAAATATCATGTTCCAGAGAATGGCCCAATTCTGCGCGTAACCCAGTCCGAATGTATTCTGCGAAACAGAGCGAAACGTTGGTGACTTGAGTCAACGAACCCTAAGTGGGTTTCGTACTTGGCCCGATTGGGTGACAGTGTCAACACCAGGTCTGGAGAGCATGAGAGCATCAGTAGTACTGAATGCATGGCAGGTTTCATTTGTTTTTGACTGTGTCACGGTATCAGCAGTGATGAATATTAATATTTTTTTTAACTTTCTTTGTTTCAGGTCTCCTGATTTTTCTAACAATTCTGTTTATGTTGAATATATAGATTAATCTATAAATAGCTTTACTTTCAAAGCAATTTTAAGTTCTTACATAAGAGAATTTACATTTCAAGAATTTAATGACATTTCCGCTAGTTTTGTCTTACTTTCATGAATAAAGAATAAAAATAAAATTACAAATAAAAATGCATCAACCATTGAAAGCCTAAGACTCTTCCAACTTTATTAAGTTTAAAACTGTTTAAGAATACCTGAACTTATAAAAACAAAATATGAAAACAAAATATCCTATTAACTATAAAATATTATAATTACTAGTCGCTCTTCATACTCCATAACGTTGGTACCATCACGACATGTAGATTAGCAATTAACTATTAAAACACTAGAAATTTTTACACTTAAAAAATTGATAATTCTAAATGCATCTGAATATAGAAAGCTTTTCATTCCATTTAAATACCAATCCTTCTGTACACATAATGATATTAATTGCTTGTATTTAATTCATTTTCTGTAGATATTTTTGATGACCCTATGAGTCAACACTAGTTTCTACATGACAGTACTAGTGAGATTCATCTGAATACAAAAATCTTGACTAGACAAACTTTTCATCAACTATTGAGAAGCAACATACGAAATATTCTTTACATCATAGCTGTGGGTAGAAAATTAATTCAGCTTTGCAATAAGTATGTATTGTGTAGAATAAAAACATATTGCTTTAGGACAACGTAGTGGCGATTGTTTCCTTTTGTAAGAGAGCTTACAAGGAAATAGTAACATTTATTATTCATAACTTTTGAATCCTAGTACATAGATTTAAAAACGAATATTGAAGAGGTCCCAAGCTCCTTGGATTATATATATATATATATATACATGTATACAGTATGTATATATATGTATATATATAAATATATATATATATATATATATGCATATATATAGATATATATTATATATATATATATATATATGCATATATATATATATATATATATACATATATATATATATATATATATACATAATGAGTTTGTGCATTAACCCGCTATCTGTGCACTGCCGGTAAGATATATCCCTCAAACTATATAAAAGACAGTTCATCACACCTGGAAATTGGCATCAGGTAGTTAAGGAAGCGCAGGTATGCTTGGGGTTACCTCGGAAAAACCTCCTTTAACCGCAAGTCATTCAGATTCCTGCGTCGGGGGTTCGTGCGAAATGCTGCTGGCTTAATACACAAAGGTCTAACTGGTAATGAAAAGCGATACTGTAGGATTGTAAATTAGGAAAATAAAACTACTTCAAAGTATAATATGGTCCATTTCTCCTAACATAGCCTTGGAACAGCTAGTTACAAAATTTAATCCATTGATATCTTTTGAAGTATTTTTATATGCATAAATAAAAACATACAGACACACCTATATGTATGTATATATATATATATATATATATATATATATATATATATATATAATATATATTATATATGTATATATATATATATATATATACACACACACATATATATATATATATATATATCTATGTATATGTATAAAGATAGATAGATAGATAGACAGCTCTCTCTCTCTCTCTCTCTCTCTCTCTCTCTATATATATATATATATATATATATGAATGCAATAATAAGCAGCATTTATCATATTGCATGGCTAGTTAATTGATACATGTATAGGCTAAAATAAAACATTATTTAAATAACAAAACGAATGGACGCTTCCTGACCCCACCAAAATGCATACAAAAAAATCATCTTCATAAACGCAAAAACATAAAAAAGAATAAAAAATATAAGACCGCTTTCCCTCCCTGCCCGAGGCACTACCTCGTTGGCCGCTGAAATCTACGAGCCATTTACGCATATTTATACGACAAATATCGTCAAGTCATCGCCTGGCTACTTGACAGCCAGTCAATAAACCTATAAGTTCGGCATTGCAAAGTAGATCGGAAAACGGTGTATCTCCTGGAAGGGTTCAAGAAGGCAAGCCTTAGGGGAGAGAGAGAGAGAGAGAGAGAGAGAGAGAGAGAGAGGGGGTTAAGAAAGTTAGCCTCCAAAGAGAGAGAGAGAGAGAGAGAGAGAGAGAGAGAGAGTCCAAGAAAGCTACCCTGTAAAGCGAGAGAGAGAGTCCAAGAAAGCTAACCTGTAGAGAGAGAGAGAGAGAGAGAGAGAGAGAGAGAGTATCCCTAGAAAGGGTTCAAGAAAGCTAACCGTTACAAAGAGAGAGAGAGAGAGAGAGAGAGAGAGAGAGAGAGAGGGGGGGTTTCAAGAAAGCTAACTTTCAGAGTGCTAAAGAGAAACAGATTATTCTAGGATGATCTCAAGATAGTTGGCCTTCAGAGAGAGAGAGAGAGAGAGAGAGAGAGAGAGAGAGAGAGCCAAGCCTTGGCATGCACATCGACATAAGCAACCATCAGTATTCAGGGAATGAAAGGTGATTTCCATAGCAACATCCGGGGTCACAAAGAATTTGATCAACGACGAAAGGGAAGATTTCCAGTTTTAATAAGTGTCGCATCATTTGCTTTGCCGGGCGGAAGTAATGAGATTTCTTAACTTCAATATACCGGCGGAAGAGGCACGCGTCTTCTGCCATTCTTCTTTTGCATTGCCTTTTATCTGTGTCTTCCATTATCCCTGGTATTATGCGTTTACGTTTATGCTCGTATACGCAAGTTACGGAATGCATGTTAAAGCAAGAGTCCGTGTTGGCGTATGATCAACATTATTAAAAAGCAAAAGTAAATATATTCACGTGACGCTTTCATTGATAATAAATTCAAAATATTTAATCTGCGAATAAAATTACAGTTGAAAATGCACCCTGCCACGCCATTACTGCGCGGAGAGTAACTAGATACTGAATGGAGAGATGGCAGTGGTGTTAGTTGAGATGCACTTCCTCAGAGCAAAATGTTCCAGGAATTTGAGAGTCCAACTGTACACCCACACTTGGGGAGCGTTCGCATAGATATATGAGGAGGACCAAAACGGGTTACACCTAGCGTCATACGCTATTACTTAGAGAGCTGGGAAAAGTTTGTTTCTAATTTTGAGTACAACATATCTGAACAGCTAATTAGAATTAACTTCTTCATTCATTACGGTAATGTGACGTATTAAGTTGCACAATCCTAGGGTTCAGCTGGGGAAAGTCATTTCAGAATATGCCTAATCCCATAAGAAATGCTACAAGCTTATGATTTTGCTATTTTTTTTTTTTTTTTTCCAAAATTAGGATTGAGGTAAAAATATTCTTATATAATAGTTTGACTTTCTGAACAGCTCTTAGTAAACTATTCCCTAAAGAGTCTAGTTTAATTTACACTCAGATTTAGTAATATTGATACAAATGACTACGTTTACAGACTTTGCGTGCTTATACGGGCGAAATGAGGCCTTTTTGGGAATCATCAACTGAATAAAAAGTTTATTTAGAGTCGAGTTCTATCATATAAGTTTAGTCTGACCTATCTATTCCAATTTTGAAAATTAGCAAAATAATGGGCCTTGACATTTCTAATGGGGGATTCTAAGAAAATGACCTCCACGTTTGAGCAACTAACGAAGTTTCATTTTCGTTTTGGAGGTATTGGCTAAATCTAATTTTTCTATTTAAATATCTTGCACTCAATACTATGAATAAATACTATACAGGTCTCTCAATATAGAAGGAAAGGCTTATATGTATATCTATTTAAATATCTTGCACTCAACACTATGAATAAACCCTATACAGTTCTCTGAATATAGAGGGAAAGGCATGTGTGTGTATCTTTTTTATATAACAGCGCACTTACGAACAAACCAAACGCATGTTATGATCATAAAATTGCACAGTTCAGCGTAGAAACTGTCCTTCACCCTTAAGAGATAATCTCCTAATCCCTAAAATATATATCGAAAACAAATTCTCAACTCTTCAGAGTTCTGAGCGACAGAGATTAGTTAAAGATCTTTGATATATAACGTAGTTGACAATAGTATTAAGACACTGATTGATTTGTTCTTGTGATTTGTCATCGCAATGATCAGGGGCATCGAATCCTGGATTATGATTCTGGATATGATATTAAGATTGAAAAAAGAGAATTGATAGTTTAAAGGTTTAAAGGTCGCTCATGAATGGCAGAGGCAAGGGATAGTGACATTGCCCTAGCAAGCAGGACAATGCCCTAGAGACTGACCATATTTTATATGATCAGCGCCCAAGCCCCCTCTCCACCCAAGCTAGGACCAGGGAGGGCCAGGCAAATGGCTGCTGATGACTCAACATAGACCTATAGGCTCCCCCAAACCCACCAACCTTTGCTCACAAGGATGGTAAGGTTGCAGACACTAATGGCACTAACGAGACTGAGCGAGACTCGAACCCCCGAATGGCAAACACCAGGCAGAGACGTTACCAATCAGGCCACGACAACCCTTAATTTCATAGATATATCTGACATCACCTTAAATAAATTGCCTTTCTCGATTTAACATATGTAACAGATTAAGATTCCTTCGGATGGATATTTATTAATTTATCTTCAAGCACATATTAGCACAGGTCAGCACTAAAAGTCAAATCTATAGCATAGTAATAAGACCAGTGTTAATCTATGGATCGGAAACATGGGCTCTAAGACAAAAGAAGTAAGTAAAGCTTGAGGGAACGGAGGTGAATTGTGGGAATATCACAGCTTGAAAGATTGAAAAATTACGAAACAAGAAAATGGCAGGCATAGCAAAGATGCCACGACTGAGATGCTGTGAGCGCGTGTTGAAGATGGATGGTGGGGAGGGAGTGAGGGCGTCCTGGGAGGAACCTGTTAAGGGGAGAAGATCGAGAGGAAGGCAAAGAATTAAGTGGCAAGATAAGGTGGAGGGTGATAGGAGTCATTGGAGAGGGCGCATCAGGCAACCGACCCATTAATGTAAAAAAAAAAAAAAAAAAAAAAAAAAGCTCCCTTGAACATTTATGAGGCAAGAGTTAGCTAGCAGCCTCGATTTACAAATACTTGCAGAAAACTGCAACCTTAAGACGTTATATACAATTTTTTCCCATACAAGTTCCTGCCACATTCGTCATTCAGCGACTGAATCGTGGATGAAACCAGGTCAGTAAAACGTCCAATATATTATCTACTTCATAGCTCTTTTTATAAAAAGGCTTATCATATTTACACATATATACACTATAAATGCAGACTAAGAATACCAGAAGGCGTCCCTAGAGATTGTAAAAGAAGCAGAGGAAGGAAGAGAAGGTGATGGATCGACGAACTAAGGAAGTTTACGGGCGTAGACTAGCACATCTAGACCATAAACAGAGCAAGTGGAAGGATATGTCTGAGGCCTTTGTTCTGCGGTGGACTAGTAACGGCTGATGATGATAATGATGACACTATATATATATATATATATATATAAATATATATATATATATATATATATATTTATATATATACTGTATGTATATATATATATATATATATATACACACACATACACACACAACAACAACACCAAATGCAGCCGTTTCTAGTCCACTTCAGGTCAAAGGCCGCAGACATGTTCTTTTTCACGTCAAGAGTTTAACCAGGTTTCATCACCTCACTAGCAACTGCAGATTGATGATGGTGGGAGACTTTTGTCTGATCTCTCAAACCAAACCATCTTGGCATGGATGGCCCCGACTAGTACAGCCTTGTTGATAATAACGATACACAAATCCTATCACTACGACAAGGTATCTCCACAAAAGCAAAGTAATAAAGAGTTTCTAATCACGCATGTGTACCAACCGTGTGTCACACGATCGTACATAAAATATTTTGTATATATTATACATGTATCTGCGCTCTTCCCTCGCACTAAAAAGAACCAGAATAAACATGTCTGCGTGTTTCCTCTCTAACATTGTCTGTTTCTCGAACATGAAAATTCCTGTTGCCTTGAGGTTTTGTATATAAAGCAGAGTGTTCTTTAATAAAGTTACTCAGTTGATTGCATCCTGCCTTCGAGTCATAACTTTTCTCTCGGCTGTCACACATGTATGTTCATGTAAAAATGTATGTAAGCATGCATGTATATGTAAATACACTGTTTATTCGCGTGTATATCAAATTGAAGTCATTATTCTATCCCGTCATCATTGCAATAAACAAACGAGTTATAAAACGAAATCTACTCATCAAAGTCATTACCATATTCCAAGATTAATTAAAATCTGGGATTATTTCTTTTTGGTAACTTGAAAACATTCTTTTTTATCTTTATGACAAACGATGATAATAAAAAAAGAACAAAAAAAAAGAAGCTAATATCCCAGTTTTCAATGGAGAAGGAACCACTAGCTTTATTACACGATTAGTCTATTGTTTCGGCTGAAATTGGAAAGCGAGCCTCTCTAATTAGAATAATTTGTGGTAGACCAGATGCCTTGGAGAGAGAGAGAGAGAGAGAGAGAGAGAGAGAGAGAGAGAGAGAGAGGGGATAAGAAAGAAATAAAATAAGAGGATGTAGCAATAGTAACAGAAACTTTGATAAAAGTAGTATTAAGGGGGCAGAAGAAAACACTAGATTAGAGAAAATAAATTAAAAAAATCGGTGGATGAATGATAAAGAAATTGAGGAGGATGAAAAACCAGGTCGCTCAACCAGAAAGTAATGGATAAGAAAAGCAGCAAAAACGGTGGATTATGATAAAGAAATTGAGGAGGATGAAAAAACAGGCCGCTCAACCCGAAATTAATGGATAAGAAAGGCACCAACTTACATGCTAATAAAAAAAAAAAAAAAAAAAATTGTATGAAAGCCTAGAATGGAATGAAATTAAGTGGTGAACATTTAATTAAAGGAAGTTATTCAAAATGAAAATCACTACTGAATGAATGTTTAATTTGGAAAATACATAAAATGTTAAAATTAAACTACATATGAATATGCATGTATTCACCTTAAAATAAAGACTTAGAGAAAAGCAAGACGTATGAGAAGGGATGAATAGATGATAGATATTGGCAATAAAACAAGTTCAATTATAAAATGTTCATGAAGGTTTGGGTAAATGGAAATGAGGTACGGCAGACAAAATGACGTTAATTAAACGTTCTGGACTTGTGGAAAAAAAATAAGAGGAAAATAAAATGAATGGTAATTACTGAAAGGCTCAGCATATAAAATTCAGCAAAAATGAAATAATACCAAGGGACTGGGTAGGAGAGTAACAAAACTGGATGACTAGTGAGGATTGAAAAATCAAAGAAGATATGTGTGGAGAGAGGGTAATGGATGGTAAGAGGAGTAAGACAGTGAGGGGAAGGAGAGAGGAGGGAGAAGGAGAGAAGAGGGGGAAGGAGAAAAGAGGACAAGAAAAGAAGAGGGAGAAGGCGTGAGGAGGGGGAAGAAGAGAAGAGGGAGAAGGCCTCAGGAGGTGGAAGAAGAGAAGAGGGGAAAACGAGAAGAGGGAGAAGGAGAGAAGACGGGGAAGGAGAGAGGAGTGATAAGGAGAGAGAAGGGGGAATGAGAGAAGAGAGGAAGAGGAGAAGAGGGGGAATGAGAGAAGAGAAGAAGAAGAGAGGAGGAGAAAGGAGAGAAGAGACGAATATGGGGGGGGGGAAGAATAGAGGAGGAGGAAGGAGAGAAGAGACGAAAAAGATAGGAGGGGGTAGAAGAGAGGAGGAGGAGGAAGGAAAGAGGAAGGAGAAGGAGAGAGAAGAAGGGCAGGAGAGAGGAGAGAGAAGAAGATAGGCGGGGGGAAGAAGAGAGGAGGTAGAAGGAGAAGAGGAGGGATAAAGGAAGGTGATGTAGGACAACGGACCATTGCAATCAGTAAATAAATTAGATACTCCTTTTTCTTCTCTTTCCTTTTCTCAATCGATAATTAAGACGATAACCAACAATTAATGACTCCCCGCTTCGATACATGACGACGGGAAAACTACGAGCCCATGAAATCACGGGGGTTACGTAAAATGAGTTATTAAGTAATCACGCAACGGCAGTAGTGACCTTGGAATGTTTTTTTTTCTTTCTTTTCTTTCTTGTTGCTTCATTGTGGTTGGATAAATACTGAAGGATTTCTTTTTTGGGGATATGGCGCATTAAGCGTTGTTTTTTTTATTTATTTGTTATTGAATATGTGCTATGTATGTTAGGTTGACTACATTATTATTATTATTATTATTATTACAGTTAATGTTCAAAGGTCGGTCATGAGCGGCAAAGGACAATGCCGTAGAGACCCTGACCTGTATTCATATGATCAGCACTCATGCTCTATCCACCCAAGCCATGACCAGGGAAGACCAGGCAATGGCTGTTGATGATTCACCAAGTAGACATAAAGGCTGCCCATTCCTAGCTCACAAGGGAGGTGCAGATACTACTAGAAACTATCGGGCCTGCAGAGGATTCGAACTCTTGGGCACAGCTTTCGAGACAAGACGTTTCCGAAAGGCTATCAGGATTTCTGTATGATTATTATTTAAAAAGGTAAATAATGAAGAAATAACTATCTGTCAGACCCATTGGCTACCAATACAAGGTTCTAAACAAACAGATCGCTGGTAGTGGAGAAAAACTCTTAAAAACGAAAGGTGCAGATGTGTAAAAATTACCAGTCAATAAACAAATAAATATACACATCCACAATAAATGTATAAGGTTATGAATAACTTTAATTTTACTGTCGTCTTTTCATTTAATCTTTCAAAGTATTAACGTCTTTAAATTGGTAATTATTTCGATGAGTAAAATTTACATTCAAATATGTTTGCAAAATATTGTATCTTTATTGTAAAAAGTTATTCTCTCTCTCTCTCTCTCTCTCTCTCTCTCTCTCTCTCTCTCCACACACTCGCAGTGTACTTTGATATTTAATCTGAAAGAAAGAGAGAGAGAGAGAGAGAGAGAGAGAGAGAGAGAGAGAGACTCATATATATATATATGTACATATATATGTGTATATATATATATATATATATATACACATATCCGCGGATGTGTGTGTTCGTGTGGTCAATGCAATTTTCCCCAAAAGTTATAGGAACTTTTATTGCAATTGAGAAAGTGGTACAAAAGTTATGACGTAAAAATTAATAATACTAGTGGAGGAGGTAAACGAGAAATTGATGCCCATTTTTATTACTATTTATCACAGATATTGGAAATGAAAGTTTAAAACTATTGATGTAATCGGTACAGGTTGAAATTTAGCCTGGATTGAATAGATGACAATCCCATTCATCCCCAAATTTCATTTACACTTCAGAAATATAATTTTAGGTTGCTATTTCATAATATTTGTTTACTTCTGACCTAAGATTTTTTATAGTCTATATATTGATTATCTGTTTTAATGTTGTTGATGTTTTTCAAGATATTTTATTTTAATTTTTCATTACTTCTTATGTCGTTTATCTATTTCCTTGTTTCTTTTCCTCACTGGGCTATTTCTCCCCGTTGAAGCACTTGGGCTTATAGCATCTTGCTTTTCCAACTAGGGTTGTAGCTTGGCTGGTAACAATAATGATAATAACAATGAGAACAAATAAAAAATAAACAATTTTTCATGCAATAGCATTCAAGATGATTAACATTTCCTAAAGCCACTTAATTAAGCACAGCTTGAGTTGATAACAATTCGCAACATGCTCTGCAACATTGCTAATCATGACCCCAAAGCAGAAGTTGCATAATGCATGACCTTGTACGTCAGATCTCCAGTTGAACCACTGACAGTGCTGACACAGGTCATTACCTACTTTGCATAGAGAAATGCATAGAATCTAAATCTTTCCCAATTAACTACTTGTTATTATCTCTGTCAACGAAGTTGGAAGGAGGTTATGTTTTCGCCCCTGTTTGTGTGTTTGTCATTTGTGTTTGTTTGCAAACAGCTTCCTGGCCACAATTTTAATCGTAGAGTATTGAAACTTGCAGCGATTAACTTATGTAAAAAGCTGGAAAGGATTAAGATTAGGAAGGTCAAGGTCAAAGATCAAGGTCACAGTGAAACAAAGGGTCCAATTTATGTAATCACTCAGGGGTTTGGACATCGTTGTTGCAGAGACTTTAAAATTGGTTCATATTTGAGTGTATGAAAATCCACGCCGATTAATAAATGTTAAGGTCAAAGGTCAAGGTCAATCAAAATGTCAAAAAATAAGCTGCAGCGGCGGACCTCTGCGCTCTACTGAGTGCCCTCTCGTTATATATATATATATATATATATACACATATATATATATATATACATATATATATATATATATATATACATATATATATATATATATATACATATATATATATGTATATATATATGTATATATATATATATATATATCTATATATGTATGTATGTATATATATATAAATATATATATATATATATATATATGTCTCTCTCTCTCTCTCTCTCTCTCTCTCTCTCTCTCTCTCACACACATTATAAATGAACTCAGAGGTAGTAGCCTTGGCGCCGTGACCGAATAGTTGAGTGTTCATGCTACTGATCGTCGAAACCACTTTCGATAGAAAAATATAATCCACATAGATGAAAGGACGTGGGGCTAGCAACCCAATCATTAAGAACTTGTCGAGATGATAATCCTTTTGTATTGTAACATTACAAACTTAATGGAATAAAAGATATATACATATATATGTAAGAGAGAGAGAGAGAGAGAGAGAGAGAGAGAGAGAGAGAGAGACACACACACACACATATATATATATATATATATATCAAAGTTAGACAATAATATAGAAAGTATATGCACAGTCCCTAATCCGGCGAAAGTCGCTATTTGCCACTTCAATTTTCTAAACAAATACTCCCATCATTTTCATTTTCTTACCTTTATCAGTGATCATATATGAAGTACTGCCAGTCAATACATACACACACACACACACACAACGAATGAACGGCATCATTTAATAACACTTCCCTTATATTAATCTTGAATATTAGGGACCCGATGTCATCATATAACCAAAAATAAACCAATAAAATAAGAGGGCTGACAAAAGGTGCATGGTTAATTTAAAATATCTCAGATTTATTATTACCTGCGCAAACGAAATTGGGAGGAGGTTGTATTTTCGCCCTGTTCGTTTGTTTGTGAACAACTTCCTGGCTACAACTTTACTCATAGAGCAATGAAACTTTCAAGGATTAATTGCTGAGACGTTGAAGTGATTGAATTTTGAAAGGTCTAGGTCAAAGGTCAAGGCAAGGTCGAGCAAAATACCAACCAAATTAACCTTAGTTCGCACATGGTTGTCACACAGTTAAAATACGCTTACGGTCTAAATTGATTCTGGGAAAGGCAAGCTGGTTTCGAGAAATATGCTGCCGTTGCGGAGGTCTGCACTCAGAGATTTTTCTTTTCAGGTTGGTGTTTTATTCCAGAATTTAAGTTTTTCTCTCCATTCAATGGAGTATTTATATAACTTTTTTGTTTTGTTTTGTGCGACATTTGTTCATTTATTCATCATTGTCTGTAAGGTTTTCAACGTTCCTGTGTTCAACTTTATTAGCGACTGAATCATGAGTCACTTCAATGAATCTACAAATAACTTCTCTATTATCAAACCTTATCCTCAAAACTTAGCACAGCACAAAAACTGGATCAAACACATAAACAATACCCGAAAAGAAACGAAACTGGGGAACTATAAATATAACAGAAAAATAAAATACTTTAAACCCACCACACGTTAGGCGAAATAATAAGCCCCCAAAAATGCTCTCCATTTGTAGTGGTCAGAAAAAAACGACCAAAAATGAAAAAGACCGAAAAAATGAAACCATGACAAAAAAGAACAAAATGGAGGTCTCACGTCAATGCTGACGAGCGAATGTGTTTTTTGATGTGACGGGAATAAATTTAATCACCAAAATATTTCACTCTGGAGGGAAAGGGTTTCGGACTCGGCGAATGAAAATGGACGTGGATTGCGCTCTCTACGTTATGTTAACGGCTAGATTTACGGCTTGTCATATATACAATAACCATGATCAAATGGTTTGGTGACATTTTGCATATATACATACATACATACATACATAGGTACACGGATGCTTCTCTCTGGTTACGGTTCATTTTCCCCTTTGCCTACACATACACCGAATAGTCTGGGATATTCTTTGCAGATTTTCCTCTGTCCTCATACACCTGACAACACTGAGGTTACCAAAACAATTCTTCTTCGCCAAAGGGGTTAACTACTGTATTGTAATTGTTCAATGGTTGCTTTCCTCTTGGTAAGGGTAGAAGACTCTTTAGCTATGGTAAGTAGCTCTTATACGAGAAGGACACTCCAAAATCAAACCATTGTTCTTTAGTCTTGGGTAGTGACATAGCCTCTGTACCAAGGTCTTCAACTGTCTTGGGCTAGAGCTCTCTTGCTTGAGGGTACACTCGGGCAAACTATTCTATCTAATTTCTCTTCCTCTTGTTTTGTTGACGTTTTTATAGTTTATATAGGAAATATTTATTTTAATGTTGTTACAGTTCTTAAAATATTTTATTTTTCCTTGTTTCCTTTCCTCACTGGGCTATTTTTCCTTTCGGAGCCCCTGAACTTATAGCATCCTGCTTTTCCAGCTAGAGTTGTAGCTTAGCAAGTAATAGTAATAATAATAATAATACATAGGTACATGAATATCAATGATGTTAACGACAGTAACCTTGTTAGGGAGAAGCCAGATACTTAATATATCAACATACTGTACATCCATGGACACGAGTAAGAGGTCGTATAGTAACTAAAATGATAAAGAAATAAAAAAGAACTCTAGCTCAGTTAGGAACTTGAGGGATATTTGTAAGCGACGATATGATAACCTGTTTGAAAATACAACGAAAATAAATAGTGAGGCATCTTAGGTAGTTGGCGAGGACATGATGGACAAAGCACTAATGCATTGCGATAAACGAGAATCAGCTTAACAATACCTAATTTACCTCCCACCTTGGCTTTAACTAACAATTCAACGCTATACCTAATCTGCAAGCACCCACTACCTTTCTTGATTTCTCTATTTGGTGTCTCGCCTTTACTCACATCCTATATCATTTTCCTTTAAATTTCAGCAAAAAAAAACTCATAATTAAAGTGTGTAACTTCTTTCATATTCTATATCAACATTCATTAAGCATCTTCCTAATCTCCATCTACATTCAAGGTGAATATTCCTGCTCACCGTATCGCCATGATCAGCAATGTTGTACTAGTCAGAGCCACTAATATTAAGTTGGTTTGCTGTACGTTATCAGAATAAAGTCTCCCACCATCACCAATCCACAGGGGGCCAACGTGGTGATGAAAACCGGTCAAACGCTACACATGAATAAAGACATGTCTGTGGCCTTTGACCAACGGTGGACTAAAAACGGCTCCATTTGTTGTTGTTTGTTGTGTGTGTGTGTATATATATATATATATATATATATATATATATATATATATATATATATATATATATATATATATATATATATATATATATATATTTGTGCAAACATGCATATATATTTATACATAAATACATAATATTGTTGTTTGTTGTGTGTGTATATATGTATATATACATTATATATATATATATATATATATATATATACATATATAATATATATTTGTGCAAACATGCATACATATTTATACATAAATACATACATACATATGCAGTATATACTGTATATATTGCTTAATTACATTTATAGAAACTTTAATCTCTAATATATGAGTTTATAATCATAAAAGGTCCGATTGTTTTTACTGCATATATCTAACTGAATCTAAAAGTGTAGATGTGACGAGGGAGAGATTCTTCAGCCTCTTTCGTCCAACTTCAAAGAATCAGCTAAAGAATCTAGCTCCCCCAAATGCCAGGTTCTTTCAATCCTGATGGTGTTTCATGTTGTAGGTCACGCTACTCTCTCTCTCTCTCTCTCTCCCTCTCTCTCTCTCTCTCTCTCTCTCTCTCTCTCTCTCTCTCTCTCTCTCTCTCTCTCTCAGATTGAGATTAATGATATTCGTTGTTATGGTGCCAGATAATAACTTGTAATCAATCTCCCTGATAGACTTAATATAAGTTTTATTCTTTTTGGCCTTTCTTGTTAGTGCTTTGTTAACAGTTTAAGTAAAATTTCCATTAACTGATGGATAACAAAATCTATAACTGATGCGTATGCACTTAACTTCATCCGTTTAAAACAAAAATATAATCCAGGTTGCTCTATCTTTTTAACATTGTCAATTTTTTTAGGTAATTATTTATCAGAAATATACTGTCTTGTAAATTTCATTCCATGCCTTTGCTCCTGAATGAATTACCTTGTTACATTTCCATCACATTAAGGGCTGCTTTCCTGGTCCTATACAGCAGGGGAACCCTACTCTCTACAGGACCACCAGAGTCCTTTTATTATGTTAGTGAAAGTATTCCACATGTCACACAGTATATTGCTCGTTTATTGTCACGGTTTTTAGTGTTCTGTCCACCTGATAGAGACATAAGTCGGTCGTCTACTTTGTTAGTACACAACTAATTTATTTAAATGACGAAGTTTCAAGTCCTGCATCCTATTTATTCCACATCTCATCACAGCAAGAATAATCCTACTTAATATTTAAAAAAAAATTACAATACTTTCTTCACTTTTATGAAAAACAAACAATTATATCATGGCCATACTACACATGGCAATATAACATTTCTTTTACGAGACACTCGGTTGCAATTAACAGTACTTCTGTTTCATATATCATACAAAAGAATGGTAAGGAATGCCTATTAGCTCGCTCTCTCTCTCTCTCTCTCTCTCTCTCTCTCTCTCCTCTCTCTCTCTCTCTCTCTCTCTCCTCCTCTCTCTCTCCTCTCTCTCTCTCTCTCCTTTCCAATTCGCAACTGTATTTTATCATGCAAGGTATTTATAATAATTTCCTCTTGGTAATTAAACAACGGTTTTTAAAGTAAATTCCCTTTGTAAGTATTACATTAATGAAGCAATAAATAATAATAATAATAATAATAATAATAATAATAATAATAATAATAATAATAATAATAATAATAATAATAATATAGTATTTGGGTAGCTTTGACTTTAATTAGCTATAAATGTTTCTCAACCGGATGGAGCTACATTTTAGTCAACATCTTTATTACTCAAAATTTCATAAAGGATATTTCTTCGTTTTATATTTTCCTTCAATGCTCCTTTTTCCCTTCGGAAGGAAGTGACGCCAGAGGAGTACAATCCTCTAATTTATCACCAAGTCTTTAAGAATAGCGCTGATCGCCTTGTCCTGTCCCACAGCAGACGTTGGTACAGTTGAACACATGAATCTCTGATACACCTTCCTCCGAAGAAGTGCACCCCTTCACACCGTTACTCTGCGGCGAGTAACCAATAAGATAGTGTAGGGTGAGGTAGCAAGTGGGGATGGGCTGGGTTAAAAAGGAACTCACCGTGCAGTTAGGGTGTTGCTGTGTGCCCTTTCTCTGAGCAAGGTGTACAAGGAATTTCTGTGTGCAACTGTACATATTTACAATTGCGTAGACTAGCTGGCGGTAAATAGGAACTGTATTCTACAATAGTAAAAAAAAAACGTAATTTTAATCGGAAATTCTCCGTAAAAATCAGTCCTCATCATATTTCAGTGAAATAAAGACGACCGTAATTTAACCCTACTTTGTTATTACCTTATACCGGTTGGTGACCGTAATATCACTCCTTTACGTCAATATATCCTTTTTTTTTTTTTAAACAGTCAATGCATTGTTTGATTTATTCCAGAACTTGGAAAGTTTTTTTACGGCAAATCTTCAACTGTACCTAGGCCGCAAAACAGTGCCAATCATATTAACAATACTCGATGTACACTACTTGCTATTCGACTATCTCAATCTTCAGAGGTCCTTCATCCCCGCTAGCACCTTCGATCACAAAGGCAATAGTAGGTTGGCCAGGCCACCAGCCACCCGTTAAGATACTACCGCTAGAGAGTTATGGGGTCCTTTGACTGGCCAGACAGTACTACATTGGATCCTTCTCTCTGGTTATGGTTCATTTTCCCTATACCTACACATACATCGAATAGTCTGGCCTATTCTTTACATACTCTCCGCTGTTTTCATACACTTGACAACACTGAGATTACCAAACATTTCTTCTTCACTCAAGGGGTTAACTACTGCAAATGTAATTTTTCAGTGGCCACTTTCCTGTTGGTAAGGGTAGAAGAGATTCTTTCGCTATGGGAAGCAGCTCTTCTAGGAGAAGGACACTCCAAAATCAAACAATTGTTCTCTGGTCTTGGATAGTGCCATAGCCTCTGTACCAAGGTCTTCCAATGTCTTGGGTTAGAGTTCTCTTGGTTGATGGACACTCGGGCGCACTATTGAATCTCACTTCTGTTCCATTGTTTTGTTAAAGTTTTTAAAATTTATATAGGAAATATTCATCTAAATTTTGTTACTGTTCTTAAGATATTTCAATTTTCCTTGTTTCCTTTCCTCACTGGGCTATTTTCCCCTGTTGAAGCCCCTGGGCCCATAGTCAATTAAACAGCAAAGGAAGAGAATGAATGAACACTTCTCTCAAACGGAGACAAACTACAGTAAATCCTCCCTTCGCAATAGCATCCGACTGCCAAGTTTATGACCCTAGATCCGAATAGATTTGGGTCCTCTCAAATGTGACCCAGAGGTGTTAGGCCTATAGGCTGCAAGAGAGATCAGCCGGGGGAAGACATTCGTCATCACGATGACCCAGAAAGGGATTACTATATAGGATGACCTGAGTTTCTGCGCTTATGTATACATATGTGGATGTATTTGTTTATGTATGCGTATTTGTTTGTAAGACTAATGCATGAGATTATTTTCCTGATGAAAAAAAAATCTTTCTTAAATTGTAATGAAATTTTATTTTATTCTTATTATTTTCAGTAATTTATTTGTTATACGTTTAGTGTTATATTTACCCTGAGATGAAAGTGGGACCGAAACCTTATTATAATATGTAAAAGGTAATTCTTCGTTTTGTTTGATAATAAAAACTCAATATAATTATCATATCCTCCATAGATTGAAATAATTAACTACTGACAGGCAAAGCGTGTATATGTACGTATATATATTTATATATATATATATATATATATATATATATATATATATATATATATATATATACAGTATAATATATATATATATATATATATATATATATATATATATATATACAGTATATATATATATATATATATATATAATATATATATATATATATATATATATATATATATATACACATATATATATACATACATATATATTGGAATAAATATTCGAATTACTTTCATAACAGCGGTTTTTCATTTGTCGACTCCACAACGCTCTGGCTCCAAAATGAAAATATTTCTAGTGATTGAATTTATTCCCGTCACACCAAAAACACATTCGCTTGTCAGCATTCACTTGAAACTGTCTCTATTTTTTACCTTCTCCTAGTTTTCTCTTTTCATTCTGCTTTCCGTGTTTCTTTTTCCTTCTGGCGTCTACAAATTCATACATTCTTTTTTATTATAGTTTTGAATCATATATCTCAAACACTTTCTTTTCCGTATGATAATTTACTTTCGCCAACGAAGTTGGAAGGAGGTTACGTTTCGACCCTGTATGTCTGTTTGTGAACAACTTCCTGGCCACGAAGCTTTACAGGGGTTAATTATTATGTTGAGACGTGGATGTGATTCAAATTTGAAAGTCCTAGGTCAAAGTTCAAGGTCAAGGTGGAGCAAAACGTCGAGAAATAAGCTGCGGCGATGAAGGTCTATTCTGGTTATTACGGTTTTGTTAAGTTTCAATTTCCTAACCATATATTTCCAGTATTAAAACTTTATTTATAAGCGAAATAATAAACCTTATGAAACCAAATTAAGTAATTTGAATGTGTATCATCTTAACATTTTTCATAAAATGAGTCTAGATCCCTTCTGTCTTGGGTTAGAGTTCTCTTGCTTGAGGGTACATTCGGACACGCTGTTCTGTCTCGTTTCTCTTCCTCTTGTTTTGTTAAAGTTTTTATAGTTTATATAGGAGATATTTATTTTAATGTTGTTACTCTTCTTAAAATAAATTTTTTTCCCTGTTTCCTTTCCTCACTTGGCTATTTTCCCTATTGGAGCCCCTGGGCTTATAGCATCCTGCTTTTTCCAACTAAGGTCGTAGCTTAGCAAGTAATAATAATAATAATAATAATAATAATAATAATAATAATAATATGTCAATTAAATCAAGATGAACCAAATAATAAAGTACTTTCCTTTTTCTACTTGCTGAAATTTTCCTGTAGTACATGTTTTACAGCGTTCTTTCAGGGTCAATGATAATTGCAATTTAATAAACTAAAGACTAGATTGATATTTTTCAAAAGTAAAGAAGTAATACAAGTTTCCATTAGGTCATTATATTCACAAAATTTCTTCGAAAAGTACCCATTTTCAATAGAAAAAGAATATTGTGTAGTATTAATTTTTTTTTTTTAACAATTTCTCTTGCATTTCCTACGACACATTCCACGATATTTTCCACTAAGCCTTCACTGTCTTCTTGCTGGTATATTTCCTTTATCACCTCTTCCATGCGAGATGTCCTTCATTTGCAGCTCTGTCCCATCCTTTGGACTTTCGCAATCTCTCTCAGCTTTAACAATCTGTCCCTTAAGATTTCTTATGCCCATTTCACCTTCCTACTTCTCAGGCTCATCTTTCAAGTTTTCCTTCATTTCCTCCGATTAGTATTTTCTTCCTCTATCAGTCTTCAACTCAAAAGCTTCAATTTTACATTTAGACATTCATTTTCATGAGTGACTTTCATATTTCTTGTCTATATAATTTTTTAACAGCATGTTTCCTGATCTAATCATTATATTGTCATTATTTTATGTTGATAATCGGAAGTGAAGTATTTCTTTATAATCATTTCTTTTTAGGATTATTACAGTTCGCAACATAATCTCTTCTTGTTCTAGTTATTTTGCATTTTCCTTCCTTACTATCTTGAATTAATATTATCCATTACATCTTTGAATTTATTTATATATTTTTGATTTAGACAATAAAATAT
>NC_090747.1:107768203-107775703 GCF_036898095.1 Palaemon carinicauda | reverse complement strand
GAATAATCGAAATAAATATCTTAAAAAAAAAAAAAACACTGACAACATTAAAACAGATATTTCATATATAAACTATATAAAAAATTTATGTCAGCCTGTTCAACATAAAAACATTTGCTGGAAGTTTGAACTTTTTGAAGTTCTACTGATTCAACTACCCGATTGGGAAGATCATTCCATAACTTGGTCACAGCTGGAATAAAACTTCTACAGTAATGTGTATTATTGAGCCTCATGATGGAGAAGGCCTGACTATTAGAATTAACTGCCTGCCTAGTATTACGAACAGGATGGAACTGTCCGGGAAGATCTGAACGTAAAGGATGGTCAGCATTATACAAAATCTAAAGCAACATCCATAATGAACTAATTAAACGACGGTGTCAGGAATAATAATTTAATAGACCGTAAGTTCCTGTCCAACAAATTAAGATGAACCAAAACAAACAAACAAACAAACACATCTTCCAGATGTTCATACTCAGGTTGATTGCTACGTGCCAAGTAGACTTGAATTAGGAGTGGATGAAAAGTAGGCCGTAGAATCCCTTTTTGTTCTTTCTTTCTTTCTTTCTTTCCTTCTTCTTTTTTTTTTTTTTTTTGCTTTTTTTTTTTTTTTTGGTCAGAAACGATGGTAAAACGAACCGATATTTCTGGCTTTGTCCCGTCAGGGGTAGATGACAGCAACGCTGCATTGGTGTTGTTTAATATGGGAAAGAGATGGGAGAGAAAAAGCGCTGGTTTTCCTTATTGAAACTGAGGGGAATTTGGAGCTTTGGGAAAGGCGTGCAATGGAGATGAGAGAGTAGAGGAGAGAGAGAGAGAGAGAGAGATAGGAGAGGAGAGGAGAGAGAGGAGAGAGAGAGATTGTGTTGATTGATACATTAGAAGAGGATGAGAGGGAGAGATAGAAGAAAAAAACAAGAGAGAGGGAGATTATGTGATGGATGATACATTACAATAAGAGCGAAAAATTGTAGAAGAGAGAGAGAGAGAGAGAGAGAGAGAGAGAGAGAGAGAGAGAGAGAGAGAGAGAGAGAGAGAGAGAGATGGGATGAATGATACACGAAAAGAGGATGAGAGCGAGAAATTGGAGAAGGCAATGGAGGAGGAAGAGAAGAGGAAAGAGCGAGAAATTGAAGGAGGAGGAGGAGAAGGAGGAGGGAGGAGGTGTGCCGCACACTCCTCCACACACAGACACACACACAACACACACACAAGGTCACCATCAGATCAATGCTGCCCTACGGACCACGCCTCCTACCACACCCACAATGGCTTTTACCTACTCACAGCTACCCGTGTGTGCGTGTGTGTGCGTGTGTGTACCTAACATCGCATCCACCACTTACTCTCTCCTGTTCTATCTACTTAATGAGATTGTTCTCTTCTACCCTTACCTTTCTCCTTTTCCCTCTCGTTAATGAGATTCCACCTCCCTTATATATATACTTATTTGATTCCTTCTTGTGTGTGATCATGGAGTTATTTACTCTTATAAAGTTGTGATTATGTTCCATAAGGTTTCTTATGATGTTCCAATGTGCGAATAAAGGATTAGTTACAAAATAACTGTCAGGGAGCTTAGTTAACCTTCCCTGTATTTTGTCATATATATATACATATACATATATATATATATATATATATATATATATATATATATATATAGATGTGTGTGTGTGTGTGTGTGTATACATATATATACATACATATATATATTATATTTATATATAAATATATATACATACATACACAGGTATATAAACAATTATTTATAATATATGTGTATATATATACATATATATATACATATATACATATATATATATATATATATATATATATATATATATATATATATATATATATATATATTATATATATATACATATATATATAACACTTTCTTAAAGTCTGCACCCAGCAGGTAAACAACACAAGTATATCCTCTTTACATTTCAATTTTTACGTTGGCAACGTTCGGGAACAAACTTGTCCCAACACAATTACTCTCCTAAACGATGCTTCCCGCTTGTGAACGTGCTCGTCTGACTACTACTCTTGCCTGCTCAAACTGCTGACTGCTAATCGCCGTTTTATGGCTACTAAACGATCCTGCTAAACAACCTTGAACCCTGATTTTGGTACCTGCTTTTCGGCCACGGGAGCAAACTTTTTTTTTTTTTTTTTTTTTGAGCTTCGTGGTTGTGATACTAAACAGTGAGGCTGAGTTCTAATTTTTTTTTTGACATTATATATATATATATATATATATATATATATTATATATGAATGTGTGTATATATATATATATATACATATATATTATATTAATATATATACAGTATATATATATCTATATATAAGCATATATATATGTATATATAAGCATATATATATGTATATGTATATATATATATATATATATATATATATATATATACTATATATTATATATAATATATATATATATATATATATAATATATATATATATATATAAAGTTCAATTTCTATTAATTATTTGGAAAAGTACTTGAGTTATAAAATTTTATAAAATGCTCAAATTACAGTAACCAGCTATTACTCAATTTGGCAATCAGTAAGAACATAACGTTCTTTCGAACCCACTAAGCCTTTTGTTGAAAGGAATAATTTTAAATCGGTACTATAAAATTCCATGTCACTTGGATGGACATGCACACACGCACTCACACATAGATTCAACGCCCCCCCCCCCCTTTCCTCTTGGGGTACCTACTCTGACCAGGGTATGACTACTCCGTATCTCCCCTACTCAAAGGACGTGAGAGACATCTAACAATGCCGCTGAGCGTCTCTCTCTCTCTCTCTCTCTCTCTCTCTCTCTCTCTCTCTCTCTCTCTCTCTCTCTCTCTCTCTCTCTCTCTCTTTGTATATGTATGTATGTATGTATGTATATATATATATATATATTATATATATATATATTATATATATATATATATATATATATAAATAAATATATATACATATATATACATACATATATATATATATATATATATATATATATATATATATAAATAAATATAAATACATATATATACATACATATATATATATATATATATATATATAATAAATATAATATCATATATATACATACATACATATATATATATATATATATATATATATATATATACTATATATATATATATATATATATACATAGCCAGGCATTTGCTAATATATATATGCATATGTATAAACACACACATATATACTAATATATATATATATATATATATATATATATATATATATATATATATATATATATATATATTATATATATATATATATCCAGGCATTTGCTAGTATTTATCCAAGCGTCAATCAATTGTAATAGCATATGAAGTAAATGTAAAAACTACACATATTTCAAGATCTAAGGTCATGCAAGTGCGTGAGGGCCTTCCATTTATGGCTTAATTTCTGCATTATATTTACTTGATATCATATACCTATTGGTGTTTACGAAATGTTTTATCCTCTAAAACCCAACAAATTTAGTCGGGATATCGCAGCCTTTAAAGCCATGTTCCTGGGCCTTCTGAAAGCTAAACACTGTTCACTTAAAACCGGCATGGTCGTATACAGTCATATTGATGGAATTACTTCAGAATTTATCATTCATTGTTTGCCTTTAATACTGAAGAAATTTTTTCATGCTTTCTAAAGTCATCCTTCGTTCAATTTGCCGAGGCAGTAGATTGAGTAGGAATATTTAGTTTCATATAAATATTTGAAGGGAATTTAAAGAATTCCAGAGATAATGAAAAAAAAAAAAAAGCTTAGTAACAATCTTTCCTACCAACAAGTAATGAGAGATAATTCTAAGACTTTAATATCAGTCACTTTATAACATGGAACTATCAGGTAAATACCGACTCGTTGACTTGAAAGATGAATACGTAAAACAAATAAACTTAAAATATATAAGACATTTTGAAAAATATAAGTATACCGGATTATGTAGTTTTTAAAACTTATTATTCGATTTAGATGAAAATGACTATGCAGAAAATTTATCTTAATATACATTCTATAAGTCAATGAAACTTCACTACACCAACAAAACGAAAATATGCCATGCAATAGAAATTTATTCTTCAAACCAAACTAGGCCGCTATGTGTGTTTGTGTTTTGATGTACGTGCTGGTTTATGCAAGAGAGAGAGAGAGAGAGAGAGAGAGAGAGAGAGAGAGAGAGAGAGAGAGAGAGAGAGAGAGAGAGAGAGAGAGAGAGAGAGAAACCTGTCATATTTCAAAAGTTTCTTGGGCAAGAGACAAGGGTGTTCATTAATCATGGTTTTATGATCAGAGACGCGGAAACCCCCATCACGAAAGATGATAAAATGGCTGATATCTGTTCGAGGAGAACTGTTCGTCTCTTTCTTAATATTAATATCATTTTATTCCTTCTGTAAATAAACTTTAATTCCAGAATATATGGGTTATACCATGTAAAGGTGACTAGAAAATGAGGAATACTTTTTTTCCATTTTTTCTTTAATAAACTTTAATTCCATATGATTTTGGAAGATATGGGTACAGCATTTAAAGGTAACTAAAAAAGAGGAAACGATTCCGTGAAGATACTTTTTTTATATTAAAACGACACCATTTTTATGATAATATTAATTAGGAACATCTTATAATATGAACTATATCATCGATTATATTTTAGTTCATCCAATTCAACTAGACTGAATATTCACGTTGCTATCGAATGTATTACTTAAACAATATTAATGATCATTAAAGTATACAAAGTTATTTCATATCTATTAGGAAATAATTAAAACAAACATGAAAACAAGTTTTAGTTATCTGACTAGAGAGAGAGAGAGAGAGAGAGAGAGAGAGAGAGAGAGAGAGAGAGAGAGAGAGAGAGAGAGATTTTATAGCAACTTGAGGTCAGACATAGATACAAAATTGAGAGAGAGAGAGAGAGAGAGAGAGAGAGAGAGAGAGAGAGAGAGAGAGAGAGAGAGAGAGAGAGAGAGAGAGAGAAATACATATGCCATAAGTGACCTTCCTTAAGTAATTAAGGTAACAACCCTTTCTATTTGCGACAATCGGGCCAAGTATTCTTGTTTTGAATAACTTGGAAAGTTACTTAAAAGGACAGAGTTTAATTGCGAGTCGAATCGTGTTTGTGAGTTGATAACTTGCAGTGTCGTTAAAAGGAATATTGCTCTGTCAAGAGAGTCCGTAGGGTACATTGGAGAAGAAGCAGTTGGGGCCTGAGACAGTAGCTGCTGTTCTCTCTCTCTCTCTCTCTCTCATCTCTCTCTCTCTCTCTCTCTCTCTCTCTCTCTCACACACACACTAAAACACTCACCCTCTCTCCAAGGAAGAGTGCGTATCATTATTATTATTATTATTTACTAAGCTACATCCCTAGTTGGAAAAGCAGGATGCTATAAGCCCAGGGGCTCAAACATGGAAAATAGCTCAGTGAGGAAAGGAAACGATGAAAAATACAATATTTTAAGAAGAGCAACAACATTAAAATAAATATCACCTAAATAAACTATAAAATTTTTTAACAAAACAAGAGGAAGAGAATATAAAGGACGACGTGCGTCGAAAGGATTACATAAACCTGTGTGTTTTGAGTTACCATTGTCATGTGAAAGAAGAATAAAAAAAATTAATGAAAATAATGTACACAGAGAAATGTTAAGAAGGTAATAAGAACAGGACTCAAATGGCTAGGATTAATGACGTGCTGAAATACGTATTGGAAAGTAAGTTTATTGATATCCAAGACCATAATTACTGGGTGGAAGTCTTATTAGCGTTTCAAAGGGCTACTGATGAGGCTTTAGGGTAGAAGTAGGAAGCGTTTGTGGAAGTTCTACTACACGGGGGTTCATTCACACTGCCGTAAAGAAAAAATTAACGTGGCAGTGACTCTTGCGCTGTATTTACCTAGAGAAACTTTCTGTTAAGAGGGCGTCTTAATGCTATATATATATATATATATATATATATATATATATATATATATATATATATATACTATATATATATATATATATATACTCGTATTTATGTATATATATATATATATATATATATATATATATATATATATATATATATATACTGTATTTATGTATATATATATATATATATATATATATATATATATATATATATATATATATATATATATATATATATATATATATATTACACACAAAGGCCTACACAAATTCACCAAACGACAAACTTCCCGTTGGATGGGGTGGCACCATTATGGTACAACCTTTCGGTCTCTCAGTAAGTATTGAGGGATGAGGGACAAATTAATCGTTGGGGTGACCGGTGAAAGGTAGGTCATGATTGATCCACAGCCTATTGAACGTAAGCCAAGTTCAACACTAATCAGCCACGGCCCTACTTTGACTAACTGGACTTTTCAGACGGTCGCTTCTAGTCACATGGACCTAAAAATAGCTTTCTAAGAGATAATCTCTTTTTAGTCTAAGACTGTAAATAGAATTTTTGTCCAAAAAAACTTTTTTCCCGCACTTACAGTAAGAAAAACTGTTCCATTAATGCACTCAAAATAAGTTTCAGCGTCTGAATACAAATAAGAAAGAACTGAAATTCTTAAATCACTTTCCTCAAGGGCCGAAGCTATCCCAACTAAGGTCAAAAGAGTAAACTCTGCGGACATTTACTGCCAGGGTTGGGGGTGGGAGCAGGATGTACCACGGTAATTGCACCGTCTTTAAAACACTGCAAATCGAGTTAGAATTACTAATCCGACCGCCCGGGGGTTTGGATAGCATATGGCTACAATACACAACTCCCGGCTTCGTGTTCAGGTACGGATCTTATCACAAAGACATTGGTTCCGAGAACAAATAACATTTTGTTTACAAAAGCAAGCTGGCGATCGGAATAGAGAATTCATTCTTTGAAAAGATATATAATGCATATACCTTACAAAATTATATTTCGTATTCTTAAGAAAAACTTAACTTATCATTACTTTAATCTCAAAATAGAATGAAATTTTTAAAAATGAATATTTGAAATTAAGAAATATCAATAATTGAAATTTTTGAAAATCAAGTTGAAATTTTGAAAAATAAACATTTCCAATAAAAATAAATTAAATTATAAAATATATCAATATTCTTGATGGAATTGAACATGAAAATTCCCATATAATCAAAACAATCCCAAAATAAAAACAAAGCAAAATACATATGATTCTCAGTACAATAGAGACAATTAACCAGGCTAATTAAAACTCAAACACAGTAAACTATTATATCCTCAATCATGTGTCCCCCTACCTGACCAATTACCCTTATAAACAGCCTGTGACCAAAAGGACTCAGTAGTCCTATTAATAGCCATGCTGTGACGTCATAGCAATGGATTCCACTCCTTGCACTTATTCTTATAATTTCTGTCCTCATCATTT
>NC_090747.1:107751692-107761692 GCF_036898095.1 Palaemon carinicauda | reverse complement strand
ACACACACACACACACATATATATATATATATATATATATATATATATATATATATATATATACATACATACATACACACACAAAGGCATACACAAATTCACCAAACGCCAAACTTCCAGTTGAATGGGGTGGCACTATTATGGTACAACCTTTCAGTCCCTCAGTAAGTATTGAGGGATGAAGTACTAAATGATCGTTGGGGTGACTGGTGAAAGGTAGGTCATGATTGATCCACAGGCCTATTGAACGTAAGCCAAGTTCAACACTAATCAGCCACGGGCCTTCTTTGGACTTTCCAGCCACCCGCATCTAGTCACGTGAACCTTAACCAAAAATACTATTACTTCTAAAAATAGCTTTCTAACAGACAATCTCTTTTTAGTCTAAGACTGTAAATAGAATTTTTGTCCACAGAAACGTTTTCCCGCACTTACATTAAGAAATGTCGCCCCATTAATGCGCTCAAAATAAGTTTCAGCGTCTGAATAAAACGAGAAAGAACTGAAATTCTTAAATCACTTTCCTCAAGGGCCGAAGCTATCCCAACTAAGGTCAAAAGAGTAAACTCTGCGGACATTTACTGCCAGGGTTGGGTGGTGGGAGCAGCAGTACCACGGTAATTGCACCGTCTTTAAAACACTGCGAATCGAGTTAGAATTACTAATCCGACCGCCTGGGGGTTTGGATAGCATATGGCTACAATACACAACTCCCGGCTTCGTGTTCAGGTACCGATCTTATCACAAAGACAGTGGTTCCGAGAACAAATAACAATTTGATTACAAAAGCAAGCTAGGCGATCAGAATAGAGAATTCGTTCTTTGAAAAGGTATATAATGCATATACCTTACAAAAGTATATTTCTATTCTTGAGAAAACACAGTTTATCAGTACTTTAATCTAAAACAAAAATGAAATTTTGAAAAATTAATAATTGAAATTTTGAAAAATCGATAATTTAAATTTTGAAAAATAAATATTTCCAATAAAAATAAATCAAATTTATAAAATATATCAATGTTCTTGATGGAATAAACATGAAATTCGCATATAATCAAAACAATCCTAAGGTAAAAACAAAGCAAAATACATATTATTCTCAGTACAATAGAGACAATTAACCAGGCTAATTAAAACTCAACACAGTAACTATTATATCCTCAATCATGTGTCCCCCTACCTGACCAATTACCCTTATAAACAGCCTGTGACCAAAGGACTCAGAGTCCTATTAATAGCCCTGCCGTGACGTCATAGCAATGGATTCCACTCCTTGCATTTATTCTTATAATTTCTGTCCCTCATCATTTAGTCTGCTACGTGGAGAGAGAGCGAGAGATATGGTAATTAAGCCTACTGCGCGGAGAGAGAGAGAGAGAGAGAGAGAGAGAGAGAGAGAGAGAGAGAGAGAGAGATGGTAATTTAGCGTACTGTGCCGAGAGAGAGAGAGAGAGAGAGAGAGAGAGAGAGAGAGAGAGAGAGAGAGAGAGAGAGAGAGAGATGGTATTTTAGCCTACTGGGCGGAGAGAGAGATGGTAATTTAGCGTACTTTGCCGAGAGAGAGAGAGAGAGAGAGAGAGAGAGAGAGAGAGAGAGAGAGAGAGAGAGAGAGAGAGAGAGAGAGATGGTATTTTAGCCTACTGGGAGGAGAGAGAGATGGTAATTTAGCGTATTGTGCCGAGAGAGAGAGAGAGAGAGAGAGAGAGAGAGAGAGAGAGAGAGAGAGAGAGAGAGTCGTTGTGTGGGGGGGGGGATAGGTCGGATGAGGTCGAAGGAACGAAGGAAAGCAGGGGGAAATGGAGGAGAAGAGGAGGATGAGGGGTAGGGGATAGGAGGTAGGAGGAAAGAAGGGGGGAGAGGTAACGGCCGAATCGGGTTAATGGTTTAATCCTATTCCAGCATCCCGTGTCCTGCCCAGCAGAGTGGCACCAGAACCATTCGACCAGTTGTAAATTGGGCGACTTGCTTTTGCAACCGAATGATAATTTCGGGACATACGGCCTCCGTCACATTGGCCGTAACTCTAGGGGATGAAACCCCACAATTTGATTTCATAAACTCTAGGTCATGACAACCCGCAATTTTACTTCCTAAACTTTAGGGGATGAAAATCCGCTATTTGATCTTAACTGTAGGGGATGAAAACCCGCAATTTGACCTCCTTAACTCTAGGGGATAAAAATCCGCAATTTGACATCCTTAACTCGAGTGGATGAAAACCCACAATTTGACTTCCTTACCTCCAGGGGATGAAAACCCGCAATTTGACCTACTCAAATGGAGGGGATGAAAACCCGCAATTTGACCTACTCAACTTGAGGGGATGAAAACCCGCAATTTGACTTCATTACCTCTAAGGGATGAAATCCCGCAATTTGACCTCCTTAACTCAACGGGTTGAAAGTGGCATCATTCCGTAATTTTACTTCCTTGTTTTATTTATTCGCGTTGTCAGAAGGTCACTGTCGGATGATGTAAAGGACAGGACGGTTTTCTGCTCTTAGTTCAACTTGATGAACGGATATTCGTTACGCCTTCTATTCAGTTCTGGTTTCATTCCCAGGACTGCAGCGGAGCTCAGTTGCTACTGCATTAAATAATTATGTTTCGCGTATCACGCAAAATAACTATTGTTACACTTAAACACACACACACACACATATATATATATATATATATATATATATATATATATATATATATATATATGTATATATATATGTATATATATATATATATATATATATATATATATATAAAACCCTCAATGTAGCCATCATCACAAAAGCACCAACCAAAACCATAAGTTTGGAACCATGGAATGAAAAGAGTCGCAAACGAGCGTGAAGTGTGCCAACAAACAAGTCGTTTTCACAGCCATTGAACAACGCTCGAGCACGCCCAACCCCGTGCCATTATGCAGGGTCGAATCCACGGGTGATTTCCCTATAGGGGCGCCATTGAGCGCCCAACAAAACAAGTCATTGGAGCTCTGAGCTTCAAATAACACACCGCGTAGATTAATACATTTACATGAAAATGAACGGAGTTGATGTCATAGTATGTTTTCCAAGTGGGATTATTGTCGCAATCATATTTTTCATTTCCGGTTAACGCGGACGTCGATGGCTGCTGGAAAATTCATCATTGCTGTGTAATTGAGCTTTGGAATTACACCGAGTATTTATATACATAAATATGAGTCATAAGTTGAATATCACAGGGGGAAAAATATTTAGAAGCCCATAATGGCTTTTGATATTTAGGCAAATGAAGAGAATCAAAATAATTTTCTTCAAATGAATGTTTTTTTTGTAATAATGCTCTTAAAAATTATGCAAAAATAAAAATTTTTATGCTACAAAAATTAATAACGTTACTATTAAATGTCTATTTTTGTATTATCTTGTGCAGCTGCATTTCATTCATATCATTCTTCCGCTTCTCTTATAAGTTGAAATGTTCTTTATTTCTTTTTAATATTCATAAACAAAAATATTACAATATAAGTAATAATACAGTCACCGTTTCCAGGCTACTTGGGGGATTTTATACTTACGGGGAATTAAACTGTTTATTTCCTGCATATTTAGAACTTGGTCAGGATCATCATAGAAATATCCAAATGATATCTATTCGGGAAGTTTTAAAAAGATTCGTTTCTGGCTACTAAGGTAGACGCCAATCAACTCCAAAACCATAAGAGTTGTGTTTTTTAACACGAGTCAATCTTCTTACAAATTACGGTGATGATGATGATTATTATTATTATTATTATTATTATTATTATTATTATTATTATTATTATTATTATTATCGTTGTTGTTGTTGTTGTTGTTGTTGTTGTTAGACAATCTAGAATCCTAGTTGGAAAAGCAAGATGTTATAAAACCAAGGGCTCCAACAACGGAAAATATCCAAGTGAGGAAAGGAAATAAGGAAATAAATAACCTACACGAAAATTATGACTAATTTATATTAAGTATCTTAAAATCAGTAACAACGTTTAAAAAAATGTAGGAAAATGCCCTTTTCATTGAGGTAATAGAGAAAGACGGCCACCTGTCATGATTCTTAATAACAAATTACAGCATATATTAGAGTAACAAAATCAATAGAAACAATGTTATGTATATTGAAATGTCATAATTTTAATGATAAATTTTACAAATTATCACAAACAATAATAAACAAAATCATGTAGAATGGCATAAACCTTTACAATAAATCTTAATCACAACAACTAACAACAACAACAATGGTAAATATGAACTAGAATTATAATTTATGTATATAGTTTATATATGAAATATCTATTTTAATGTTGTTACTGTTTTTAGAATATTTTTATATTAATTGTTCATTATTTATCTTGTTTGTTTATTTCCATTTTTCCTTTCCTCACTGGGTTATCTTCCTTGTTGGAGCCTTTGGGCATACTGCTTTTCCAACTAGGGTTGTACCTTAGCAAGTAATAATAATAATAATAATAATAATAATAATAATAATAATAATAATAATATGACAAGACCAACAACTACATGAAGATACAGGAACAGTGTATAAGTAACTAGAACACTAAGGCTACTTATGAAAATAGCAGCACTAATAACTGCATACAGCAAAACAATTGATCAACAACAACAAATATAATGTTACACACATAACAACAACAACAACAAGAACTAAAAAGTCAATTCCAAAACTGATAAGAAAATCTCACGAAAAAGGAATGACGTAAGTAAAGCTGGGGAAAAAATACATACACAAGGCAAGACGAAGCGAGTTTCTGTATGGGAATCTCCCTTGTGACTTCCTTTACCCGACGGTGAAAGGAAAGAATACGGGAAAGAAACCCCCACCCATTTTTTTCCCAAAAAACAGGGAGGGGGGAAAAGGAAGGGGGAAAAGGGAGGTGGAACTCAAGGGGAATGGGCAGACCAAGAGTGGAAGGAGGTCGGATGTTTTTGCAATTCCCAACTCGTAGCCCTATGAACGTGATTTGCCTTTGCAAGTCTTGGAAGGTAATTGTGTAGGATTCCCTCTCCCCCTCCCCCCTACTCTTCTCTACCCCCTACCTACCCCTCCTCTTTTCTACACCTCCCCACCCCTCACCCACCAGCCATTTGCGGCACACCGACTTCCAGCTCACTTCATTTGCACAACTTGGTCTTTCTCGCCCTCAACAAATAGGTCCTCGTCTCTCTTTGCCAAGTGTTTCCACTACCTTTTTTATTTTTATTTCGCTGGTCTTTATGTAAAGAGGAGGGTGTTTGCTTACACCGTTTGGCTGAGTTGGCCGCTTCTTCGTGAGGAAAGAAGTTCGGAAAAAAAAAAAGACTGAACTTTTATCGTTACTTTCAAACTGTTGTGGATTATTGATTGTGGCCTTACGCAACGGGGGGATTTTTTTTAGTTGATTTTTTGTTTATTAAGATTTTTTTTTTTTCAAATTTGTTTATTCTATCCCATCGCACTTTTTAGAAATACTGTAATTCTAAATTATTTTTTGACTTTAGAAAATAATTCTAAATTATTTTTCTTACGTTAAAAATTATTCTACATTATTTTTTGACGTTGAAATAATAATTTAAAATTATTTACTGACGTTAAAAACAATAATTTAAAATTATTTTCTGCATTAAAAAAATAATTTTAAATTATTTTCTGCCGTTAAGAAAATAATTCTAAAGCATTTCCTGATCATTCGAAACTATTTTCTGACGTTGAAATAATAATTATCAATTATTTCCTGACGTTAAAAACAATTCTATATCATTTTCTGGCGTTAAAAATAATTCTAAATTATTTTCTGGCGTTAGAAAATTATTCTAAATTATTTTCTTACGTTAAAAATAATTCTAAAATATCTTATGACGTTAAGAAATAATTCTGAATCTTTTTCCTGACTTTAAAAAGAGGCAGTCGGGACAAAATGTATATCTACAGCATCAGTTGTGAGAATTTTCTAAACAGGAACGTTATGAGTTGATAATAGTAATGAAAAAAAAAAATCCGTTTAAAACCAGAAATTGATAATCGGTTATTAGAAGGAAGAAGAAACGCCGGTCTATCTCCTTTTTTTCTATCCTTTGTAAGTAAAAAAAAATAATAAATAAAGTTCTAAAAAAAAATCTACATAATTGTCATTTTTTAGTTGTAGAGATAAAATTCCATTAATACATCAACAAATAAAATAAATGTAATTAAAAAACGTTTTGGATTCCTTTCGAGATATGAGATATGCATCCCATTTTAGGTTTGTTTCTTAAAATTCAAATACAAGCACACGCTCATAAAATATGCACAGAATGGTAAAAATTCCGTTTCCATCAATTCACTGATATACTGATTTCGTAAACCGTAAAAAACACATTTCTAATCCTGTCCTGCCATTTAACTCTCAAATGAAACTACAAGAGAGATTACTTGAGTGCCATATGTGGATGACCTCATGGTGAGGGGTAGATGGAGATGGTTTGAGCATGCTCTTCCCACTCCCAAAGAGAGGGTAGTTCACCAAACTATTTACTACGCTCCACAGGGCACTAGAAGAGATGGAAGTCCCAGGCCTACATGGCTGAGGACGATGAAGCATGAAGTAGATGATGATGAATGGAGAAGTATTGAATTAAAAGCTCAAGATAAGACGACTAGCGAAATCTAAACGAGGCCCTTTGCGTCAATACGCGTAGGAGGAGATGATGTTGACAGGAACACACGAGAAATTCGTTTTTTCTTTCAACGATATGCATCCTCACATTCAGTGTTGCTAGTTCAGAACTTGTGTGAGAAAGGTGAAGGACCAAGAGACAGATGGTGCAATGTGATTGAGAGGTTTCGACGTATTGATGATAAGCCTTTTGTGAATCAGCAGATGTTTATGCACAAGATGGTCATAATTGATTCCGCCATTAAAATAAATTGATACATTAATGTCTAGATCCTCTTAACGACCCCAGGCGAAATCCCATAAAGACATAAATACATACATACATACGAGTGTATATATATATGTATATACATATATATTTATATATATATATATATATATATATATATATATATATATATATATATATATATATATACACACACACACAAACACAACCCAATACAAATCATAGACATACGATAGCACAACAAGACAAAGACATCGTCTATCTACGCGAATCATTCGGGCATTGCCTCTCTCGTCCGCTTGCGAGTTACAATGGCCTGAAACCTCTGCATTGGACGCAAGTCTGCATTGCTTTCATGCAACTCCTTCTTTTGCTCTCCTCCTGTAACACCAGGTGTTGTTTTGTCGCTGCATTGGCAAAACGACTTTCCGAAGTGAGTAGGACGATGTCGGGGCGTTTTCCAAGCGATGATTCTTTCTAGTTTTTCTTTTCAGATTTTTTATGGGATTTTATGTGAAGCAATTCTTTATTATTTGTTGATGATTGATAGACAGAAGCATGTACTAAGAATGTATGCTTAGATGGATAGAAAGGAGCATGTATTAATAATGTATGCTTAGATGGATAGAAA
Organism: Palaemon carinicauda; assembly: GCF_036898095.1. Taxonomy (NCBI): domain Eukaryota; kingdom Metazoa; phylum Arthropoda; class Malacostraca; order Decapoda; family Palaemonidae; genus Palaemon; species Palaemon carinicauda. The sequence continues at coordinate 107,754,158 of NC_090747.1, read as the reverse complement.
CAAGAATATATGCTTAGATGAATAGAAAGAAGCATGTATTAAGAAGATATACATAGATGGATAGAAAGAAGCATGTATTAAGAAGATATGCATAGATGGATAGAAAGAAGCATGTATTAAGAATGTAGGCTTAGATGGACAGAAAGAAGCATGTATTAATAATGTATGCTTATATGGATAGAAACAAGAAGATATGCCTAGATGGATAAAAAGAAGCATGTATTAAGAAGATATGCATAGATGGATAGAAAGAAGCATGAATTAAGAAGATATGCTTAGATGGATAGAAAGAAGCATGTATTAAGAATGTATGCTTAGATGGATAGAAACAAACATGCGTTAAGAATGTATGCTTAGATGGATAGAAAGAAGCATGTATTAAGAATGTATGCTTAGATGGATAGAAAGAAGCATGTATTATATGCTGAGATGGATAGAAAAACAACATGCATTAAGAATGTATGCTTAGATGGATAGAAACAAACATGCGTTAAGAATGTATGCTTAGATGGATAGAAAGAAGCATGTATTAAGAATGTATGCTTAGATGGATAGAAAGAAGCATGTATTATATGCTGAGATGGATAGAAACAAACATGCGTTAAGAATGTATGCTTAGATGGATAGAAAGAAGCATGTATTAAGAATGTATGCTTAGATGGATAGAAAAAAGCATGCATTATATACTGAGATGGATAGAAAAACAACATGCGTTAAGAATGTATGCTTAGATGGATAGAAACAAGAATTTATGCTTAGATTAATAGAAACAAGAATCTATGCTTAGTTGAATAGAAGGAAGCATGTATTAAGAATGTATGCTTAGATGGATAGAAAGAAGCATGTATTATATGCTGAGATGGATAGAAAAACAACACGCATTAAGAATGTATGCTTAGATGGATAGAAACAAGAATTTATGCTTAGATGAATAGAAGGAAGCATGTATTAAGAAGACATGCTTAGATGGATAGAAAGAAGCATGTATTATATGCTGAGATGGATAGAAAGAAGCAAGTATTATATGCTGAGATGGATAGAAAAACAACATGTATTAAGAATGTATGCTTAGATGGATAGAAACAAGAATTTATGCTTAGATGAATAGAAGGAAGTATGTATCAAGAAAATATGCTTAGATGGATAGAAAGAAGCATGTATTATATGCTGAGATGGATAGAAAAACAACATGCATTAAGAATGTATGCTTAGATGGATAGAAACACGAATTTATGCTTAGATGAATAGAAAGAAGCATGTATTAAGAAGATATGCATAGATTGATAGAAAGAAGCATATATTAAGAATGTATGCTTAGATGGATAGAAAGAAGCATGCATTAAGAATGTATGCTTAGATGGACAGAAAGAAGCATGTATTAAGAATGTATGATTAAATGGATAGAAAGAAGCATGTATTATATGCTGAGATGGATAGAAAAGCAACATGCATTAATGAATGTATGCTTATATGGATAGAAACAAGAATTTATGCTGAGATGGATAGAAGCAAGCATGTATTAAGAATGTATACTTAGATGGATAGAAGTAAGCATGTATTAAGAATGTATGCTTTGATGGATAGAAGCAAGCATGCATTAAGAATGTATGCTTAGATGTATAGAAACAAGCATGTATTAAGAATGTATGCTTAGATGAATAGAAACAAGCATGTATTAAGAATGTATGCTTAGATGTATAGAAACAAGCATGTATTAAGAATGTATGCTTAGATGAATAGAAACAAGCATGTATTAAAAATTTATGCTAAGATGGATAGAAAGAAGCGTGTATCAAAAATGATTGGTTAGATGGATAGAAACAAGAATGTATTAAGAATGTCAGCTTAAATAGCTAGAAACAAACATACATTAAGAATATGTGCTTAGATTAATAGAAAAATGCATGTATCAAGAATGCCTGCTTAGATGGTTAGAAACAAGCATGTATCAAGAAAGTGTGCATATACAGTATGTATACCTATAGTCCATTTCTTTTAGCGATGCATATTTGCACCGACTCGCGGCGGTGCCCTTTTAGCTCGGAAAAGTTTCCTGGTCGCTGATTGGTTAGAATTATCTTGTCCAACCAATCAGCGATCCGGAAACTTTTCCGTGCTAAAAGGGCACCGCTGCGAGTCGGTGCAAATATGCATCGCTAAAAGAAATGGACTAAAAGTGGACATCCATTATTTTACGTGCCCATAGGTTATTTTTCTTCAACTGTAAAATGAATACACGAATATATGTATGTACACGAATTAATGAAGCATGATGTTAAAAAAGTCAACTTTTATGCATGTATTTATATCCTAAAAATCTATATATGCACTACATGTGATTAAAATCACATGTAAATATTGTTCAATTATATGAAAAGCTGAAATGAAATACGATATGTTTTTCGATTTGATGGCCGGATGGATTACGCCTATGTTCCATGCTATAGTTTCTATGTTCTATGTAAA
>NC_090747.1:107731692-107744192 GCF_036898095.1 Palaemon carinicauda | reverse complement strand
AATGGCAGCAGATTACCTCTAGTAAGTGCTCTCTGGAAAGTGCTACTTTTTTAATAAAACACCACTGAAATTTTCGTAGCTTTATTTGTTAACTAGAAAAATAGCAATTACGTTTGTTTTAATAACCTGTTGAAACTATTGCACAATCTTGCAATGTGGTAAGAACTCACGGGCGCTTAATTCTGGTATATTTTTGTATTGGCGATAGATGTTTCAGGACCAATATTTAATAAGAGTTTGGGGTTTTCTACCAATACATTACTCATCAAAAGATTCCTTTAGAGACTAATCTATTTTTTAATACTGTTACTGTTCTGAAAATATTTTATTTTTCATTGTTTCCTTTCCTCACTGGGCTATTTTCCCTGTTGGGGCCCCTGGGCTTATAGCATCCTGCTTTTCCAACTAGGGTTGTAGCTTAGCAAATAATAATAATAATAATAATAGTTTAATAATTGGGGGTCTGCCAATTTTCAAATGATTTTGGCAACTACCTCCAGAAACGTTTGAACTTGTGGCTAAAATTAATATTTCCATAAGAACCGTTTAAGGATGATCAACTTCTAGCAGTAAACAAAATTGTTATTGTTTTCCTTGGTCGGCCAAATTTATCAAGGGTTATAAAGCTATAGAATTTCTCATAGTGTATACTTGATATGAATCCGGTGTCAAGTATCCGATGCAACTGTTGAATATGTTATACGTTACTATGGTAACCTTTATGCGATATTTCACTCCAATAAGCTTCTGTTACTAAAACAGTAGAAACAACACGAAAGGATCGTCCATTGTTCTGAAGCAGCGCGCGTTTGAAAGAGTTGCTTGTTAATATCGAGGAACCTCGAAAACATTTTACACGGATTTGTTAATGAGGACAAAAGGTTCTGGGTTATATCACACTACTTTTAATCCCTTTTCTTGTTTAGATACTAAAGGCAGAAGAAAATTTCCTCTAAAGAAAAATAATTCAGAAATTAATTTTACCTCGAAAAGTACTCCATCTCGAGGTATATAACTATTGTTTTTAATTCTTGGCCGGAACCGCAAATCACCATTTAGCCCCTAATTGCGCTGATCATTAGTTAAGAACATATAGTCGAGTGACAATATCCCACAAAGGCTTTGTCCCTTAATGGAACCCATAAACTACTTTTATGACAAGCCTCGATAGGCAGGGCCCTTTTGTCTGTGATGGGCCGATACAAAGACTCCCCAACCAGAGCATCTCTCATAGCAGCGTTCTCTATTTATAGGATGCCTACAGTGATCCGTTCTCCGTGGTATTGTTTTGGTATCGATGGGGAGAGTAATAATACCCTTTTACGATATGATTACCAAAGATGGTAAAGAGATCTAGTGATGTTTGAAGTATCTTGCAGCCTATGAGAGGACTGGTGATTATCATTTTAAGGGGGGACTCTATTATTCGTTTCCACATAGCATTCAAAAGGCGGTAAACAGCATGACTGTTTTCTTTAGAGTATTGAAAAGTTTTATCCCAATAGAGAGGAAAAAATATCCACTCCCACACACTTATATATATATATATATATATATATATATATATATATATATATATATATATATATGTGTGTGTATATATACATATACATATATATATACATATATATATATACATATATATTTATAAATACATATATATATATATATATACATATATATATATATATATATATATATATTGGGGATACACTAATGTGGAGAAAGGGTTTGTGTATCCGCATGATTAGCAAAGCTGTAACAGTATATATAGTCGGGGCCACCCATAATAGATTGGTTTGCTGTAAACGATCAAACTAAAGTCTCCCACCATCATCAATCCGCAGTATCTAGTGTGGTGATAAAAATGCACAAACCTCAGACGTGACGAAGGACATGTCTGCGGCCTTTGCTGTGGACTAGAAACAGCTGTATTTATTGTATATATATATATATATATATATATATATATATATATATATATATATATATATATATATATAAGCATATTTGTATATGTATACATGCTCATATACTGTACATACCTATATATGTGTATATACTGTATGTAAGTGCGAGCATTTTTTTAAGAGCTCAGTCATATTAGAGTATGGATAGTTATCCTAGTGTTATATTCAAGCTATCTGATAACAACAATGATAACAATTCCTTTTACGCCACTGATCAATATTAACGACTGCCGTAAAGGCTACTCACTTTTCAATTATTTGCAGCCTTCAGATCTCTCCCCCGAGTCGAACAAGGACGTTATAAAGGTGGTACAGCAACTTTCATGTTTGCAGTAAACGATGCTTTCTCTATTTTTACAACATACACGAATTACGGCAATCAACTTTATAGCAGCCCTGTTCAGATGAAGACAATAAAGTGAAATAAGCTAGTCGTCACTAGCCTTTCACTTTCTCATTCATATCATACATTATGAAGAAGTATATATACAGTATGTATATAAATTATATATTGTACATATATACACATACACACGTAGATAAATGTGTGTATATATAAATATGTATACTGCACACATACACGGACACACACACACACACACATATATATATATATATATATATATATATATATATATATATATATATATATATATATATATATATATATATATATGCATATATATATGCATATACATATATATTATATATATATTATATATATGTATGTGTGTGCTAAATTAGACAGACAGACAGATAGATAAACAGATAGATAGATAGATATAGATATATAGATAGACATATAAGGAAATAGATGATAGATAGATAACTAGTGTCCTTTTTGGTACATGTGGTTCACGCATGTTTATATTAAACATTATGAACGCGAGAATGTAATTTCACCCTTCCCGACATTACTGCTACAGAAAATAACAACATCAAATAAAAACAAAGGCCGACACAGTGTTCTTTGACAAAAATAAATTTCCATTGTTACATCATAAATGGAAAATGATGTTTTTTTTATACATTCTCTATCAATGTAACCATATTCATTATTATTATTATTATTATTATTATTATTATTATTATTATTATCATTATCATTATTATTACTAATAGATAAGCTACAACCCTAGTTGGAAAAGCAGGATGCTATAAGCCTAAGGGCTCCAACAAGGAAAATATCCAAGTGATGAAAAGAATTAAGGTAACGGACAGAATAACGGGCCCGAATGTACCCTCAAAATAATCAGCCAAATACTGAACGCTGATCTGTATGATGTGAGTTTATTATAATTGACCCTGAAACAACCTCTTAGGGAGATGATATTGGAAAAGTACATTGTCACGGTGAATAAATCAAACGGCACCATCCTGCTATTGGACCAGAGCGTCCAGGTTGCTAATTTCTTCTCGGGATAACAATAATTGGGAAGATATTGGCGTGTAACATTTTCTTTTGTATCATCATCTCCTCCTACGCCTATTAACTCAAAGAACCTCTGTTAGAATTCGCCAGTCGTCTCTATCTTCAGCTTTAAATTCTACACTTCTCAACTCATCATCTATTTCGCGATTATTATTATTTATAAAAAAAAAAAAAAAAAAAAAAAAAATCTTTTGTATAAGTTGATTTATGTTTTCTTTATAGAATTAGTTTCTTGTTGCAATTCTTATTGCCTGGACACTATTGAATTTTGTTGGTGGTTGTAGCAGCATGAGGCTTCACTCCATTTGATGTATATCAATAAATGTTTTGAATTTTAATTGGCGTTTTGGGCATATCTCGGTTAATAATTACATATTACCTATTTGTGACGACCAAGAAAACTACGTTCAAGGTCGACAGATGGAAACTCTTCGTTTGCAGTTTTGATAGAAAGGACTCATCGTAGATTTACTTATTTTGTTGAAATAGCTTTAAAAAAAGTTATTTGACAGATAAACTTCATTAATATAACAATAGTGATTTTTATCCACGAGCCAAATTCTATTTCATTACGTTTTAAGAAAAATAGGTGTTCCGTTCATAGTAGAAAATCTTTATTTCCCGGAAAAAAAAAAAATATTCGAAACTAGAATAAAAATTAAGTTGAAATGTTCAAGTACTGTATATGTAAAATTGAGCTGAAAAGTTCAAGTATATGTAAAATAAAGCTGAAATATGCAAGTATATGTAAAATAAAGCTGAAATGTTCAAGTATATGTAAAATTAAGCTGAAAAGTTCAAGTATATGTAAAATAAAGCTGAAATGTTCAAATATATGTAAAATGAGGCTGAAATGTTCAATTATGTAAAATAAAGCTGAAATGTTCAAGTATATCCAAAATTAAACTGAAAAATTCAAGTATATGACAGATAAAACTGAAATGTTCAAGTATGTGTAAAATAAAACTGAAATATTCAAGTTAATGTAAAACGAAGCTGAAATGTTCAAGTTCATGTAAAATGAAGCTGATATGTTCAATTATATAAAATAAAACTGAAATGTTCATGTATATGTAAAATGAAGCTGAAATGTCCAAGTATATGCAAAATAACGCTGAAAGTTTAGACATTGAAGTTCATATAAGAATAAATTAAAGATGGGTTATTCATGCATCAATCTCCCAACTTTCCGAAAAGTCAGTTCCTTTTCCCTGCTCCGTTTTGGCATTGCTGAATAACTATATTAACTAGTAAATTCCCTCGCTATATTAACTAGTAAATTCCCTCGCTATCTGTTTGTAAGCGAGTCACTAGCAGAAATGAAACATAAATAATCCGTGATGGAGACTTTTGTTTCACAGTCAATAAAAAACTTTTATTTATTTTAATCAGCGGACAGTGAATTTCTATATCCGATATCATTAGAGATTTTATTTCTTGTTTTGATTAAAATATGTACAGCAGTGATATAAAATTGATGATAATATGATGAATACTGACAGCTATTTTCCCTGTCAGCTTGGCTTGTAATAATAATAATAATAATAATAATCTATATATTAATACGATAGCGTGTGTGTTATTTATTGTTACGCTTTAAAGAAAACGGAAATAATTTCATGGTATACTCTTACAAATTCACATTAGACTTTGATTACTTAACCAAAGCACATCTTATATAGTTTTCCCAATTTTGTCTTAGGCAGCTGACTCTTTTTTTAAATATTAGACAAAAAATTGAGTTCTATCAATTTTCATAACCTAGATTATAAAATTAATCTCGGAACATTTTATTCAAACATATATAGATTAGGAATAAGATAATTAGTATTGAAAATATAATTTCGTGTAATTTACACGGGTTCCACTAATAATAATAATAATAATAATAACAAAAACAATAATAATAATAACTGTTAGCCTTAGTTATTTTGATAATTAAAGAGGTAAAAAAATCACAAATGTACACTAATTTAATTTTACAAAATGTTAAAATTATAGTACACCCATCCGACCGCTGAGTCTATATTCCGCCAATAACGATTACGTTTAATGATATCGACTGCGGATATTTACCGTCAGTATAAAAAAATACTACTGTATAGCCGGTAATTATCTCTAACTTTAAAACGTGGAAATGATACACGATGCATCAAGTCAAGGCACAAGGACTAAGCAAACAGACATCAGAGGCAGGATAGAGAAAAGTGCTTAGAAATATACCGATTTACGAAATGAAAAAAAAGTTTAAAAGTTTGAAAGAAACCTTAAGAGCAGGATGTTGGTAGTTCATAAAGTAACTTGTTAGTTTCACTGTTTCTTCTCCATTTCTTTTTGCGAGTGAGGAAGCGAGTCTGAGAAAGAAATGGAAATGTGAGGTGGAACGCTTGTGAATTTATCTTTTTTTTTTTTTTTATTATTTTTTAAGTGAAATCAATGTATCTTTTGTGGCATAATATCTCTTGGAAATTCCGTCGAGGTAGGAAATAGATAAGGAACGTTTAATAAGAGGTGGAAAACATTATGTGATTATAAAAGAACGTTTAATAAGGTGAACAAAATATTGATTATAAAGGAATGTTTAATAAGAGGTGGAAAACATTATGTGATTATAAAGGAACGTTTAATAAGGTGAACAAAATATTGATTATAAAGGAATGTTTAATAAGAGGTGGAAAACATTATGTGATTATAAAGGAACGTTTAATAAGGTGAACAAAATATTGATTATAAAGGAATGTTTAATAAGAGGTGGAAAACATTAAGTGATTATAAAGGAACGTTTAATGAGAGACATTTAAGAGGTAGAACACATTATATAATTATAAAGGAACGCTTAATCAGGTGAAAAAATTATATAATTATAAAGGAACGTTTAATAAGAGATGAAAAAATTATCTAATCATAAAGAAATCCTTAATAAGAGGAAGCACATATTATATAATTTTAAACTAATAAAGGAAAATTATGAATTACCTCTGACGTCATTTTCCGGCTTAAAATAAATGAAAACACAAATACTCCACCAGAAACATTATAATTTATCTATTTTTTGCTGATTTTCCAAGTAAAAAACAAATATAAAATAGTAAAACCTGAAATCCATGATACTTAGATATCGTACATGTACAGTTGGACACGGGAATTCCTAGTACACCTCCCTCTGAGGAAGCACACCCAGTCACACCCTTACTGCGCGGCAAGTTCTCGTGTTTAGCCCCACTCAATACCTCTCTCATCTCTGTTTAGTTACTTGCCGCGCAGTAAGGGTGTGACTGGGTGCAACGACCACTATAAACTAATCAGAAGAGAGATACGGGTTGGGAAGGGGAATTGTTAGAGGCATTGTGTAGTCAGCAGTAAATTTCGTTAATCATTAAACCTTATTGCAGCATCGACGGGAAGAAAAAGTAATGCGCATATTTTGATATATTTTTATCTCAATCTTCCGTGCTAAACCCCAACTTTGATAAATAGCCTTTCTAACATCCTTCCATTCTTATTTCTGAGAGAGAGAGAGAGAGAGAGAGAGAGAGAGAGAGAGAGAGAGAGAGAGAAGGCGCGCGTACCAACCTATCAGTCACGTGACTCTTCTACAGCATGACTGGACTGATTGATTGATTTCTCGTTTTCTGGCATCCTGACATCGAAGGACACTGACGACGATATCGTTAGTTATAAAAAAAGACTAAAAGGAAATTAAATTTAAAATCATAAAAGCGAAGATGATTTGCAACAGGTAGGTTCTGTCGCAATCGCCTTGATGAAATTTAATAGATCTTTTCTGTTTAATAGACGATAAAAATGTCCTTACGTGGGAACAGCTGTATGCTGGTAGATATTGGTTTTCTTAATATAATTATTTTGCTAGTGCATTAAATAGAGGCCAGTCGAAGCTGGTACAAAATCCCTTTTCTGGTTAAGGTCAAGCCTAGTATACTTGTGAGGGATGCAATTATTGGCATTTCATGGCTAATATACATAATAAAACTACAAATTCCAACTGAGGCATATACTGTATTCATACGCTACAATTAACTTGTTGTCTAAAAATGTTCATGGTGAAGGGTAGATGGAGATGGATTGGGCATGCTCTTCGCACTCCCCAAGAGAGATTAATTCACCAAACATTCAGTTGGGCTTCACAAGGCACTAAAAGAGTTGGAAGACCCAGGCCTACATGGCTGAGGACTATGGAGCGTGAAGTGGTAGATGATGAATGGAGAAGTATTGATTTAAAAGTTCATGATAGAGACGACTGCCGAAATCTAACCGAGGCCCTTTGCGTCGATAGGCGAAGGAGACGATGATGAAGGAGATGATGATGATGATGATGATGAAAGAAATATCAGTGATACAAAGGTTACGAAAAATTAATCAAAAATCAATTTAGTTTCTGTAAGATGTCCATATTTGGCGCATTTCTAAAATTATCTAATTCAACGACTCAAAACCAATTTCAATAGCTCCTGTAATTAGACTATCAATTATATTTTCCAGATGTAAACTTGTCAAATACCTAATCATAACTTAGTAACTATTTTAACATCATTATATTTACTTTTATTAATACTGATGGTTAGGATAATAATAATAATACATTATTTCGCATGACAATTTCTAAATAAAGAAAATTGAAATAAGTCCATAATATTCCTTTTCATACTCTTTTAAATAGTATTTTCTCTTGTCAAGAGGAACTAAAACTATAGAAACTCTCAACATGTATCCTCCTCTGATGGATAAACGATCGTATAACGCTTTCTAAGCTAATGACTTATTTATATATATCTGAAAGAAAGTCACCAATATCCATTACGAGAGATAATTACGCCTGATACAGAAACTAGCCTAATCCGAAAAAAATCCACTCTGCACAGCTATATTGACATTATATTAAAAAAAAAAGTTTGGTCAAACGAACATTTAATTCAACATAAACGCCCAAAATATTCCTTCATCCCATCGAATGTGTCATCTGCTACAACCAGGGACCAAGCAAGGGTATTTCACACATCAACAATATTATTATTATTATCATTACTTGCTAAGCAACAACACTAGTTGGAAAAGCACGATGTTATAAGCCCAAGGGCCCCAACGGAGAAAATAGCCCAGTGAGGAAAGGAAATCAGGAAATAAACTAGAAGAGAAGTTTAGGAACAATAACATCATTAAAATAAATATTTCATATGTAAACTATAAAAACTTCAAAAAACAAAATGAAGAGAAATAAGATAGAATAGTGTGGTCGAATGCACCTTCAAGCAAGAGAACTCTACACCAAGACTGGTGAAGACCATGTTACAGAGGCTATGACACTACCCAAGACTAGAGAACAATAGTTTGATTTTGGAGTGACCTTCCCCTAAACTACAAGAGAAGTTTAGGAACAATAACAGCATTAAAATAAATATTTCATATGTTAACTATAAAAACTTCAAAAAACAAAATGAAGAGAAATAAGATAGAATAGTGTGGTTGGATGCACCCTCAAGCAAGAGAACTCTACCCCAAGACAGGTGAAGACCATGTTACAGAGGCTATGACACTACCCAAGACTAGAGAACAACAGTTTGATTTTGGAGAGTCCTTCTCCTAGAAGGGCTGTTTACCATAGCTGAAGTCTCTTCTACTCTCACCATGAGGAAAATAGCCACTGAATAAATACAGTGCAGTAGTTGATAATAATCATTAATTAACTCTGATATAAATACCACCATTACTTTAGCAAGCACTGAAGTCACATTCAAAATATTTAATAAACAAATGTTTACAAAGTCTTGTATTCTAATTAAATGAAAATACAAAAAAATAAGGCCTTACTTTATCCCAGACAAAACGTCAAGTAAACAAACTTCTGCATCTACAGATCTATCACCCTTAACTTCCATAAGACTCCAGGAGTAGGCAAGCCCTTCAGCTCTTGTGTCCACAGAGAATTCAAATGTCACAGGTAATAAAGCCAACCGAATCTCTAATACCAAAACTGGCGTCACAATAACTGAGGTTCTAGATGTCCTGAGGATACCAAAAGACGGGGAGAAGATATTCATTATTTTTCATCCTCATCGGAACCACCGATTGATATTAGTCATCTTTTAAAGTCAAATGTTTATTGACCTAAACATTTAATTTGTTTTTGAATGAGAGAGAGAGAGAGAGAGAGAGAGAGAGAGAGAGAGAGAGAGAGAGAGAGAGAGAGAGAGTGTGTGTGTGTGTACGCTTAAATAATAAATAATAATAACCACTTTTGTTTCAAGTTATTGTAGTTATAATGAAATGAAAAATTTACTTATCAGTCCCTAATATATTCATACCGTCAAAAATTATGTATATTACGTACGGACTCGATGTTCAGATAAAACGTATCTACAGTATATTCTGCACATTTATATGGGGATATGGCGGTGAGTCTTAAAGGCAGTCTATACCAGCAAATTATCTATACTTAACAGGAGAGAAAACAATGAATAAACATTAAATTCCGTATAGTATATCTACTGTATATCTCTAACTATATACTGACAAAAATATACGAGCATATGACTATCAAAAATTATAACTCATCTATCCTATATAATAAAGAGCAAGTGTCTGCCTATATAAAAAACTACTCGGTCTCTCTCCATCCCTCGGGTAGGGTGGCAAAGGAAGTAGTCATACACTGGTGAGAGGTGTGCGCGTTTGTGCATATCTATATATTCACCCGTGGTTTTTGACGGGTGGCATACACTAATATAGTTAAAAAGTTTCGAAAGACATATGATGCCGACCGGAATTTTTAACTAATTACTGTATGTAACAAATAATTCATTAAGACTTGATAACATACATGAAAAATACTTATAATGATACATATAACACTGAAAAGTTTTCTCCTTCATCCAATGTACATTTTCCACATTATTTTGGGCGACAGTGTCATAAAATTACTCGAGTAGGCCTAACGAGATTAGTATTGATCGCCCTTGTAATAGGCTTCCCCTCCTTAGATTACCCATAGTGATGTATGAACAGGCCCGGTACATTAATATTTCTTTGATATTAATATCCAGAGCTTTATGATAAGGACCACAATACAAATGGGCGGACCATAGTTCGTAATAACTACCACGATGCTGGAATAAATGTTAACGTAAAAAGTGTGTCATTATAAATGAATTAATTATGAGTTATTATTATTATTATTACTTGCTAAGCTACAGCCCTAGTTGTAAAAGCAAGATGCTATAAGCCTAGGGGTTCCAACAGGGAAAACAGCCCAGTGAGGAAAGGAAACAAGGAAAAACCAAATATTTTAAGAGCAGTAAGAACATTAAAATGAATATTTCCTAGATAAACTATAAACACTTAAATAGAACCAGAGGAAGAGGAATACGATAGAATAGTGAAAATATACTATTCTATAGTTATATACCTGGCTAAGAGGAGAAATATACGTTTCAATCCAGAAAATACAGTAAAAAGGAACACAGAGTTATAATTATTTATAAAATTTTGATAGTTCCCTCTTACCACGTTTCATCTCATAAAAAACTCAGGTTTAAGATTATATGTTTTTTGTACCTATTATCATCAAACAGTTCTCTTAAATAACAATGTAACAAAGAAAAAAAAAATAAGAAAAAACAGAATTTTCCACGCACGTACGTCGCTGAGACATGATTATTTCACAACAATTTAAATTCAGAAAATGGGGATCATAAACAAATGTTAAGGTCCATAAGTATCCCTAATCGAAATTGGTTTAATAAATCATGTATTAACTAGAGGGGCACTCAGTAGAGCGCAGACCTCCGTCGCGGCTGCTTATTTCTCGACCTTTTGCTTGACCTTGATCTTTACCTTTGACCTTAACATGTATTAGTTGGAATGGATTTTCATACACTCAAATATGAACCAACTTTGACGTCTCTGTGACAACGATGTCCAAACTTATGGCTGATTACGTGAATTGGACATTTTGCTTGACCTTTGACCTCGACCTTCCAAAATTCAATCCTTTCCAGCTTTTTACATAACTGTTAATCCATGCCAGTTTCATTACTCAACGATTAAAATTATGGCCAGGAAGCTGTTCACAAACAAACAAACAAACACACAAACAGACAAACACAAACAGGGGGTAAAACTTAACCTCCTTTCAACGTCGTTGGCGGAGGTAATTAATAATTAGTTCAGAAAGCATTATGATCACTCGTCTTCTCAATAAACCAGTGTATCTTAATTTAGTTTCTGGTTACTCAGACTACATTCACAGAGATGGAGACTAATTAGAAACGCACTGATTCTAATAAGACTGTTCAGCGTCTTCAGCTTATTGTTTGAACGGAGTCAATAAATGTGACAACAACAACAATTTCAGCCATTTCCAGTTCACTGTAGGACACAGGTCTCAGAAATGTCCTTAGTCATATCTAGGGGTTGGCTAATGTCATCACCACGCTAGCCAGTGCGGATCGGTGATGGCGGGGGACTTTAGTCTGATAGGTCACAGTAAACCAACCCAGTATAGGTGGCACTGACTAGTACAGCCTTGCTGATCATGGCGATACGCAAACCCTCTCACCTCCTGGTGATAACGTGTTCACCTAGCATTCGCATGGCAGCAGATCGATCCCAGCCCTGGATGTGCTGTTTACTGGGGAGGCCACTGCTATGGTTGGGCACCACAGTGGAGGGTTGGGCTTGCCCGACTGACGTTGTGGTAAGCATCTATTCTGATGAAAGTGGAACTGAAACCAGACATCTTTAACCTTTAAGGCATTCCCACTCAGATGTAGTGCATTGTAAATTCCAGGTCCTATCCACACCTGCAGAATGGCTGCCTGTTTGGACGAAACCTAAGGTTAAATCATTCTTCTTTTCCCTTCAAATTTTAATTTCCAGTTCCTCATCTCATTGGCGTTTTGCCAGTAATTCTGCTTTCTCCCACACAAAATTACTAGTATACTGTAATTCCAGCCATTTTAAAATTTCCTCCTTTCATAACCTAACGTGTTTTTTCTTTTTTTATATATATAATAGTAATCTCCACTTTTATGCAATGAAATTAAAAAGTACTCTAACATCCAAGGTTATCACCGTTACAGCCT
>NC_090747.1:107709192-107726692 GCF_036898095.1 Palaemon carinicauda | reverse complement strand
ATATATACATATATATATATATATATATATATATTATATACACACACCTTTACAGTATATGTGTGGATGTAAATATATAACCAGAAACTTGCTCTTTATCATATAGGGGAGATAACCTAGATTAATTTGATTTACTTTTGGCTGGTATATTTATTGCATTCATCACCAATAGAAGTAATTATCAAGAAGGGTGTATTTTTTTCAACTTTCCCTCTTTACCCTCTAATTAAAATAAAAAGTTAGTTCCTCCGTGACACGACAAAGATGTTTCTTAATTATAATAAAAAAATAAAACCCCAATTTCCCGGAGATTACCTTGCCATTAACATATCTCTGTCAGGATCAACGTCACACCTTAAAAACAATGTCCTATAGATGATGATACTTTTAATGCCCTTATAACATTGCAAACTTGCGTGGTTTCCTTTAGGGATTGTTTGTTTAGTCCGTAATTATCTTTCAGTGGTTAAAAACAGTACGAGGAAGAGACAAATAATTACCGTGGAGAATGTTTTAGTGAGTTGCACCTTTTTATATAAATGAAGAATATTAATAAATGTAGGCTATATGTACAGTTGGCCATATGTAATTCATGTCATACTGTTTATTTTGTCCGTAACTATCTTTCAGTGGTTAAAAAATATGAGGAAGAGACATATAACTAACGCGAAGAAGGTTTTATTGTGTTGTACCTTTTTTATATAAATGAAGACTACTATAGTCAATTCTTTTTAGTGTGGCAGATTTGTGCCAACTCGCAGGGGTGCCCTTTTAGCTCGGAAAAGTTTCCTGATCGTTGATTGGTTGGACAAGATAATTATAAACAATCAGAGAGCAGGAAACTTTTTAAAGCTAAAAGGGCACCGCTGCGAGTCGGTGCAAATGCGCCTCATTAAAAAAAATGAGTTTTTTTATAGTAAATGTAGGCTATATGTACAGTGGGTCACATGAAATTCCTGTCATACCTCGCTCTGAGGAAGTGTACCTTATCACACCCTTACTGCGTCGAGTTCCGTTTTGTAGCCGAACCCATCACCTATGCCAGCTCTCCCCTAGACCATTTGTTTAGTTACTCGACGTGCTGTAACTGTGTGACAAGGTGTAATTCACCAAAATGGGTGTGCTGGAAGTTCCTGTGTCAAACTGTACAAGGAGCAAAATGTACCGCAAAAGTCATGCACTGCGACAATTATTGTTCAATACATCTTCAAGTACACTTATGAATTTTTTTTTTTAACAATACAATTCCAAGTATTACTGTATTTCATACTGTAGCTTAATCTACGATACACTACCAAGAGACTAGAGCATTCAAATTGACCAGGTAAACTTGATCTACTAGGACCTGATTAGAACCAGTTTCGCTCTAGGATTTCATGTCAAACCTCCCTTGGAGGCTGTTAAATATCCATGTGAATATTTCCTTTATTTAATTGATTTCATCACTGTCCTTTTCATTTACTTTCATTCACCAACTTAGTTAAATTCGATTCAGACAGTTAACACTCGATTAAAAAAATGGGATTATTCTTCTATAATTACAATCTATCTAACCCCCCCCCCCCAAAAAAAAAAAAAACACAAAAAAGAAAAACACAAGCGAACAAACTAACTCCAGATTGTTTGAACCTCCGCAATTATATATACAAATCGGAATCCATTCTTTCATTAAATATTTGATTTTGGTAAACAAACCGAATCTCAAATTCTAACTCATTCTCAAAGTATCTTTAGATAACTACACTATGTAACAATAATATTCATGTAATCTTATTGTGAACAATTTTCACACTTCCATGATAGTGAGACATACTTTACATATGTATGTTAAAACTCGGAAAAGGCACTAAGACATTCTGCGAGCATTCACTTTCAAAACAGCCTAGTAGATGGCGTTGCCTGCATGAAAAGAGAACTGTAGCCTAAACACTACTTGATCCTTATAGTCCTGTTTGTGGTCATCGTGTAGAAAAATACGAAATACCTTTGGGAGCATATAATTGGTAAACATGGTCATTCTTTAAACTCCTGGAGTGCATTTTATTGGAAAATACTCTGGGACAAACATAGCCATTCTGAAGATAGTTATACAAGGATTCAGGAAGCTTATATTTTGGAAACGGCATGAAACAACTTATAGCCTTTGTGTATGTAGTTATTTAAGTTAACATGAATATAGTTATAAATAAAAGTAGGTAGACATAACCCTTCCTGAGAGAGTATACTTTGAAAATAGCAGTGTCAAACACTTCTATTTTGGAAACAAACCTATTATGAAGACAGCCACTCTTGGCTAGCCAGTGCCGGGTATTTAGTTCTATTGCCTGTATGAAACTAAGACTGTACAAAAATTAAGAAATAAGCCACTCTGAACCAAGTTAAGTGGGATAACAACATAGTCATTAATTAAGTCTGAGCTTATAACATAAATAGGTTGATCCAATTTTCTCAAACTTTTTCGAGACCTGGAAGACAATTATGTCAGACAAACTATATATAATTTTGCCGATAGTTTTAGAATTTCAGCTCGAAAATCAAATCAATGAGAGGCTTATCTTCAATTTATTTTTTTTCCTTTTGTATCACGTCCTGTGTATGTCGAATTGCGTAAAAATACTAGAGAAAAAACTACCGGTATAAATCACTGGAGTAAAAAAAAAAAAAAAATAATGTTAAAATAAAAGATAGATAGCTATGAATGCAGTTTACTTTCTGAAAAAAAAATCGTCCAGTCAAGAAATTACAAGAAAAATAGCTATAGATGGAGTTTACATTTCTTGGAGAAAAAAAAAGAAAGAAAAAAAAAGTCAAGCAAACAGTTCCTATGACATTTACCACTTAAATGAAAACCAACGCAATGCCGAGAAAACAAAGGCAAACTCAGCCCTATGTCCCCTGAACCATTCCATGCAGCAATAACAATCATTACAATAAACACTAAAGAACCTGTGATTATGTTAAGCACCGCGATAGCAGTTCAAACGACCTAAAACGACACGAAGTTTGCTCCAAATTCACATAGTTAAGTAGGACTTAAACGCAATCACACTAAGGGGAGGACTCGGGAGGTAATTGCCCTACCAAGCTTATATATCAGGTTTTGCTTAATGTTCATAATTACTCCTCTTCAGGAGGAAGCAGTCAGGGGGATTAGGTAGCGAGGGGGAATACAGAAGGTCGAAAGAGGCGTAGGTTGGGGAGGCACATAGGAAGAGAGAAAAGGGGAATAGAAGTCTGAGGGTCACAGGTTGGGGAAGCAAATATGAAAGAGAGAAAAGGTGATTAGAGGTCTGAGGCAAATGGGTAGGGGAAGAGAGAGAGAGAGGAATATTTAAAGAAGTAAACCTCCAATTGAAATTAAAAAGGTTAAGAAATTGTAAATGGAGAAAATACTGAAAGTTAAAACAGGGTAGCTGCGGAACTACAGGAGAGCCGTTGCAAATATAATACATTCTACATGGCGTGGATAGTCTTAAAATGTGAAGAATGAGTACTGGAAAGTAAACATTAAATAAAAGGAATGGTCGAGAATGATGAGCGATCAAGAACCTCTCCACCCAAGAAGCAGACCGCCAATTAATATTAATAAGGTTACGAAATTGTAAATAGAGAGAATAGTGAAAGTGACAACAGGGTAGTTGCAGAACTATAGGAGAGTCGTTACATGGATAATACATTCACCAACTCTATGTGGCGTGAATAGAGTCTTAAAATGTGAAGAATGAGTATCGGAAAATTAACATTAAATAAAAGCAATGGTCGAAATGATTAGCGCTCAAGCCCTCTCCACCAAACCTAGGACCAGGGAGGGCTAGGCAATGGTTGTTGGTGACTTAGCAGGTAAAACTATAGGCTTTCCCAAACCCTCCTGCCATAGCTCACAAGAATGGCGAGGTTGCACACATAATAGGAAACTATCGAACTTGAGCGGGTCTCGAACTCCAATCCAGCATATCGCAAGGTAAGGCAGGGAGGATTCCAGTAACTTACTGAGGTTACAACAAAGTGAAAAAAAAATGGAAAAACTGGTTTCTTTTGAAGATATAAACAAATTAGCATGAGAGAGAGAGAGAGAGAGAGAGAGAGAGAGAGAGAGAGAGAGAGAGAGAGAGAGAGAGAGAGATCGTTTCAGCAGTTTCATAAACTAAGTACATCAATAACACAAAATAGCAACTAATATCATCAAATCCATTAACAATGAAAACATTATGAAATAAACTGATCAAATTTTCAAATGGATTTATATCAATATAATTACAATTTTGGTTTCCCAATTTTCTGTTTGTATTGCAACATGTAATTTTGTTAGCGTAAATTATTGGAATATCTATGGAAATATGAAATAAAACTACCACAGCTCTATATTACTATTATTTCTTAAAACAGTTTAAAACAAATAATTCTATAAGAAGGCAATATTCTTATTAAACAATTAATCGGAATTAATTACCCCATATATATATATATATATATATATATATGCGTGTGTGTGAGTGTGTGTGCATGAGTTAGCGTGTGTAATACGTAAAAGTATATAAATACACACTCATATATGTGTAATAAATACATGTACATAAATATATACATACAAAATATATGTTTGTAAGAACCGTTTTTCACGACAGAAATTCAAAGCATATATATACATATAAATAAATAAATAAATATATATATATATATATATATATATATATATATATATACATATATATATATAAACACACACACATATAAATATATATATATATATATATATATATATATATATATATATATATATATATATATATATATATATATATATATATATATATATATATATACATATACATATGCTTTTATGTTAAGACGTTTCTTCCACGGTCGATATTTACAGCCTAATATTTCGCATTTATCAGCAAAGGCAATCATAAAGGACGGTCCTGATATTTGCGGTAAAGCAAAATATAGACAAAAATCGTTTATTTCGTTGGCTATCTGCAGAAAATATAAATAAAACTCACGTGGGAGTGAGTAGACGTCCAAGCGCGTGTGAACCCATTACGCATACATGTGTGCGCATGCACACACATGAACATGTATACATATACATGAGAGAGAGAGAGAGAGAGAGAGAGAGAGAGAGAGACTTGTTTTCTAATGGTATAGCATGCATACTATAGTTATGTGTTTTATATGAAACAGAGTTATGTATGTTTTATATGTAACAGAATTATGTGTATCTTATATGGAACGGAGTTGTGTGTGTTTCTACACAAACAAGATGGCCGGGGTTTGAATGTCTGGCGATGAAATATCCTAAAATCCCACGAAGCCTAAGCTAACCAATGATAGTAAATTTGATGTTAGGTTGTTGGTTGACATTAGTAGATCAAATATATATCTTCTGCCTAAGGTACACAAGGTACGAATCTCATTCCACTGTACTTGTTAAGAGTCGAAGGAAATCATGAGAGTATGAAGGGAAAACGGATGGACGAATTCTTGCATGGGATTTGGCCCGTTTTTATGAGCACGCTGGACTGAGGATTGGCGATGGTGGGTGATTCTTGTCTGATGCCTCATAGCAAACCAACCTGGTATGGGCAGCCATGACTAGCACAGCTTTACTGATCATGGCGATACACAAACCCTTTCACCACGGTATGGTATCCCCACTCAGAAAAGGTACTATATATATATATATATATATATATATATATATATATATATATATATATATATATATATCTATATATATATGATTGATTAAATTATAATATTAATATTTCAAAGGTCAGGCAATCAGAGATACATGCATACTATATATATATATATATATATATATATATATATATATATATATATATATATATATATATATACACACACACATACATACATACATATATACTGACACATATTGCTAAACAAACGTACCAACTTCTGTCACCAAACCTAAATCGAAAAGCAAGATAAAAAAAAGGGACAAATTTCTTTCCAGCGGTTCCACCGGTGAAATGGTTTTGCTGGATATCCGGTGAAAATTGGCCACAGTACGGAATGAGCGAATGGACAAGACCACGCCAGCAATAAAAATGGTAATTGCGCATGAAGTTAAAAAGATTTCGATTACGTTTATGAACTAGTGAAGGAATTCATACTTCGACTGGAAATATTCTTGCAATCTATTTTTCATTAACATTCGAGTTTTTTTTTTTTTTTTTTGAAAATGTCTATATTTCTACGGCTTTGAATCATGTCAAAGTAGATATTAAAATCTATTTTTCATTAACATTCGAGTTTTTTTTTTTTTTTTTTTTTGAAATGTATATATTTCTACGGCTTTGAATCATGTCAAAGTAGATAATACAATCTATTTTTCATTAACATTCGAGTCTTTTTTTTACTTTTTTTTTTTTTTGCAAATATATATACAGTATTTCTACGGCTTTACAACATGTCAAAGTAGATATATTATTAAGAGAATGCAGCGGAGACTAATTTAAAAGCTGCTCATGAATGGAAGAGGCAAGAGATAGTAACATTGCCATATGAAGCAGGACAATGCCCTAGAGACTGACCATACGTAAGACCAAGGCCTAAGCCCTTCTCCACACAAGCTAGGACCGAGGAGGGCCAGGCAATGATGACTCACGAAATAGACTTAAAGGCTTTCCCATATCCCCTAATCTTAGAGAAGCTATTCAATTTCCTTGTTAAAAAGTAGATTAACATAACCTGTAATTGATACCCCTATAATTGATACCAATTATCAAGGAATTAACTCGAGCTGCAATAAAGACAAATTCATTCCACTTTTAAACCAAAATGAAAAAAAAACAATCCACACCAGTTAGGGGAAGAAATAATATATAATAAATAAAAAAAAACTTATAAACTTCAAAGACATAAAGATCAACAAATAATTACCAAGAAAATATAAATGCAATCGTTGGTAAATAAGGATACTTATTCTTCTTTAAATACTAAACATAAAAAGCGAAACTGGAAAGGTATCAACGATCAGAAAAGAAACCTACTCTACATCCACTCTATGTCAGCATAGAAGAAACCACATCAAAAGATTCTATCACATAACTATAGGGGCACTCATTAGAGCGCAGACCTCCTCCGCGGCAGCATATTTCTCGACCTTTTGCAGGAAGTTAACATTGACCTTTGACCTTAGCATGTATTACTTGGCGTGGATTTTCATACACTCAAATTTGAGACAAGTTTGAAGTTTCTGTAACAACGATGTCCAAACTTATGACTGATTACGAGAATTGGATATTTTGCTTGACCTTTGACCTTGACCTTCCAAAATTTAATCCTTTCCAGCTTATAACATAACAGTTAATCCCTGCAAGTTGCATTGCTATATGATTAAAATTGTGGCAAGCAAGCTGTTTAGAAATAAACACACAGACTAACAAACACACAAACACACAAACCTTCCAACTTCATTGACGGTGGCAATAAACTTAAATCTTGTATGAAGACCTAAAAAAATAATCATTAAAAATGAATATAAGGAACCTTAAGCAACCAAGTTAATAACCTTCATTAAACATGAATGAAACGAACCTTAAACAACCAAATTAACAACCTTCATTAAACATGAATGAAACTAACCTTAAACAACCAAATTAACAACCTCCCTTTTTCAAACATCAGTAAAACATAATAATAAAAAAAGTGAATCAGCACCATCTATAATAAAGCCTTACTTCCAGCCCAGTCCTCTGCTCGATTAACAACCCTCATAGAACATGAATAAAACGAACCTTAAACAACCAAATTAACAACCTACATTAAACATGAATAAAACGAGCCCTAAACAAGCAAATTAACAACCTTTATCAAACATGAATAAAACGAACCCCAAAATAACCAAATTACCAACCTCCCATTTTTCAAACATCAATAAAAAATAAGCAAAAAGTGAAACAGCACCATCCATAATGAAGCCTTACTTTCCAGCCCAGTTCTCAGCTCGATTAACAACCTTCATTAAACATAAATGAAACGAACCTTAAACAACCAAATTAACAACCTCTCCTTTACAAAAACCAATTAAAAAAAAATAAGAATAATAAATGAAACAGCACCATCCATAATGAAGCCTTACTTCCAGCCCAGTTCTCTGTTCAATTAACAATATTCATTGAACATGAATAAAACGAACCTTAAACAACCAAATTAACAACCATCCCTTTTCAAACATCAATAAAAATTGATTAAAAAAAATATTGAAACAGCACCATCCATAATGAAGCCTTACTTTCCAGCCCAGTTCTCAGCTCGATTAACAACCTTCATTAAACATAAATGAAACGAACCTTAAACAACCAAATTAACAACCTCTCCTTTACAAAAACCAATTAAAAAAAAATAAGAATAATAAATGAAACAGCACCATCCATAATGAAGCCTTACTTCCAGCCCAGTTCTCTATTCGATTAACAACATTCATAAAACATAAATGAAGGGAACCTTAAACAACCAAATTAACAACACCCCCTTTTTCAAACATCAATAAAAAGAAATAGAAAATAAAAGTGAAACAGCACCATCCATAATGAAGCCTTTACTTTCCAGCCCAGCAGTTCTCTGCTCAGAATGTCGGGGCACGAAATTCAATCTGTTTCAGTGTAGGCCAATAACGCAGTCTGGGAGCTGCTATTCATTAAGGGCGGGTCTTATCAGCGGTGGGTATGGGAGCGTAGTAAATCCCGCTCTAAGTGTTATTGGCGAACGCGATGATTACCGAACACAAAAATCCCGGAGCTTAACTCGTCAAAGGGAACGTCTTTCGGATTTTATCTTCTTTCCCGGGGGTGTGTATGAGAACGGCTCTTCTTTCTTTCTTTCTTCATTTCTCTCGTTTTTTTTTTAACTCGATATCCTCATCTTTTCAATCTTCATTTAATTTTGCCGTCGTGTAGATTTCTCGTTTTATTGGTGGTTCTACTGCCGCGATTCCTTTATTCTATATCTTATTATCTTTTACTTCATTGATACATTCATTTGTGTATGTAAGATTTAATTAAGCCACCATTCTTTGGAGATACAAAGAATTCATTCCATCTCACACGTCCACATATATTTCAAATTCAGACATAAAATATCTATAAATTCTATTAATGGTCCAAAACAACTTACGAATTCTCATAAAACATATTCATAAATCTTATTGATGGCCCAAAAAACAACACTCAATGGTAATAAATTGTTTTCTTTTTAAATCGAAATGAAGGAATGGAGAAACCTATTCTGCAAGTGTATACCAATAATTTTCAAAAACGAAGCCTGATGTATTCTTGTATGGAACGCAACGGTTTATTACATATAATATCTATAATGCGATTGAACTGATTTGTCTGGCGTATTATTCTATTTCCTGTTGTTATTGTTATGTTCATTTTAATGATGGTAAGTTAAGGATACTGATATTGCTTCCTTGTTCAATCAGCAGTCTGTAAATTGCCCTTATTCACACAAACTAAAAATCTGCCTCTTCCGAAAAAGTCCACTTGTAACATGATAAAAAAATCACAAAAGTAAAACGATTTAATAAAAACCTTCCAAAAATATACCAGTAATAATTCAAATGCAACATAAAAACCAAAATCACAAAAGTAAAAAAAAAAGAAAAAAAACATTCCAAAACATACCATTAATAAATCAGTCTGAGAGCCAAACACGGCATATAAATCCCAAACTCTAATGCGAATCCCGAAAATGGAAAAAGAAGATTAGCGAAGCCTTCTTAAATGAATTTCGTTACCGAAAATTCTCGCCTCTAAGCAGCAGTAGCAGAGAGCGTAAATTGCTATGTATGACTTTCAGGAATGGCGAGGATCTCACTTATTTTTATTTTCCTTGAGATTTTCAGGAATTAATAAGTGAATCTCTCTCTCTCTCTCTCTCTCTCTCTCTCTCTCTCTCTCTCTCTCTCTCTCTCTCTCTCTGTCTGTCTGTCTCTCTCTCTCTCTGTCTCTCTCTCTCTCTCTCTCTCTCTCTCTCTCTCTCTCTCTCTCTCTCTCTCTCTCTCTCTCTCTCTCTCTCTGTATATATATATATATATATATATATATATATATATATATATATATATATAACAAGTGTGTATGTATATAAACATACATACATACATAAATATATATATATATATAAATATATATATATATATATATATATATATATATATATATATATATATATAACAAGTATGTATGTATATAAACATACATACACACACACACGCACACACACACACATATATATATATATATATATATATATATATATATATATATATATATATATATACGCACACACAGAAAATAACCGAAACAAAGTTGTTTAAACTTATCTTCATCTCTACCACCTTTACCAAGATCGCATCTCACAATAAGCGATAATCTCAGTATCAAACCAAGAAACGTGTTTGGGAAAACTCCCTTCACGAACTCCCTTTGATTGGACATTCTAAGACATATCCATCCGATTAATACACCAATACAAGCAATAACTCGGTGCCACACGCCACCAATAAACAAGGCAAGGCTTTTTTTATTTCCACCGAGGAAAGCAATTACTACCTATCCATCTATCTAGGTTTCTTATATGTTCGTAGATTTCTACAGTGTTGATACCGGCTAACGACCAGAAATCTAGAAGTATGGCGCCATTTTGACGCGGGAAAATTGCGCGGGAAATGCTGCTATTCGTCAAGATAAAAAAAGACCCGGAACTCCATCAAGAGCCAAATAATTGGTTCATGCGGATGTAATTCTGAGCCCCCCCCCCCCCCCCCCTCCCCCGACTCCCCTCTCCCAACCATAAGCCCAACCACCAATGCCTCGCCTAAAAATGATGTAATTGACAGGAAAACGTAGACGACTGATCGATATATGACACAAATGCGACGATAAGTGGGATAAATAGGCGGCGAAAGCGTTATGAGCAATGGCTATCGAGGTAAATAAAATAAGTCAACGAAGGGGGAAAAATGGTAGCTGTCACCGGCCATGGGCGATTTCAGTGAGAAATAGTCACTGTAAATCTACCCCCCCCCCCCCCCAATAAAAACTGAGATTGGGAGCCTTAAATCCGTTGGGGCTTAACTTTAACCTTGAGCGTTTATGGAGTTTAACGCGACCGCTGAATGGGGGAAATGAACTGAAATAAACAAATCTTTTGAAAACCGGTCAAATCTATACGATATTCAAAAATTTATCCCCACAGCTTTTGAAAGAATTTTCGGTTTAGTCTCTCTCTCTCTCTCTCTCTCTCTCTCTCTCTCTCTCTCTCTCTCTCTCTCTCTCTCTCTCTCAATTCTTCAAAATGATAAGAAAGTTAATCGTTTAGAAAAGCTAGGAAAGATGATTTTGAAATATTATATTAGAAAACTGAATGGTTTTACATTTCCGCTTGTCTAAAAAGCACAATATATATATATATATATATATATATATATATATATATATATATATATATATATATATATATATATATATATATATATATCGGTCGCTGTCAACTCTCCATGTCGTTGGGGGAGAGGATGTAGTCCTTCCCTAGGAGAGAGGCGTGCGTTTGCTTGTTTGTGCATATGTTTTAATATTTAGACTTTTTTGACAGGTCACGTACACTAGTTTATATATATATATATATATATATATATATATATATATATATATATATATATATATATATATATGCATATATATATATATATTATGTGTGTGTTGTTAATAGCTACCATGGCATATCAATTTCTCAAGTTTCTCCTTATTTTGATAAGCATATCATTAACTTAAACCCAGAAGAGGTTTCATCATTCAATTCTCCTCGGATTTCAAATTATTTTAGTCATATGAATTTTCCAAAAATTGGGGAAAAAATCGACATATTTGTAGGACACTTTATGATCATTATTAATATATTTTTTTCAAGATATTTGGTGACATATTCAGCTCTTTTCTTAGAAAATAAATCTATAGTATTAAAGTGTAATCTTTTAAAGTTTCAAAATGGATATAAAAACTATCTAAAAATTGGGACTACTTCATGGAAGTAGTTTTTATGAGATGCTTTAACTTCTAATTGAAAACAATAAAACACTTCATTCACGACATCAACATATCTATAAAAACAGATAAAGAACACTTAAACACGTAGACCTTATGATGGATTTTTCAAATAGGCCTACCATAAAAGGCCTAAGGATGAGACCTTTATTTCCCTCTCCTGCCCCAGAATACCTAGGACGGGTCAGGCTGCCAACCTCCGCATTTGCCTTAAAAAACAAAAAAAAAAAAAACAAAAAAAAAAAACAAATAAATAAATAAATAAAACAAAAACACCAGCCTGAAGCTAGAGTCTGGATGTTGGAATTCCCTTTATATTTTTCCCTATTCAATTAGGACGAGCTAACCAGGAGGGATAACCCCAACCCCCTCGCAACGAAACCTGCTCCAATGTTGTTTGGTTCCTGTGAATCAATCATTGTCCTTTCTACTCTTTTTCTTCCTTTAAGCTCCGGATATTTTTCTTACTCTAAGGAAATTTGTGTGGAAATTCGATTTTTTTATTATTATTACTAGCCAAGCTACAACACCAGTTGGACAAGCAAGATGCTATAAGCCCAAGGGCTCCAACAGGGAAAAATAGCCCAGTGAGGAAAGGAAATAAAGAAATAAATAAATGATGAGAATAAATTAATAATATATTCTAAAACAGTAACAGCGTCAAAACAGATATGTCCTATATAAACTATTAACAACGTCAAACACAGATATGGTTTATTCCATGTCTCATCATAGCTGAATATTAATGTTAATGTCAGTGAGTGACAATGACATTGACATTTGTAGTGACAATGGCACTGGTATAGTAACAATTACATTGTCAGTGACAGTAACATTGGTAATGCCAATATCACTAGCATACGGACAATGTCATGACATGGATATTGACAATGTTACCGGCAGAGTGACAATGACACTATTAATGACAAGGTTATTGTCATTGGCAGTCACAAAATTTTGTATCTATTGTATATATCCATTTCATTTCATAACTTATTCACTCCATACGTACTGAACTCGCGTTTTGTATTTACCGTCGTCCAACCCAGGCCTGGCGAATCTCAAAACGCGTTACTAGTTACGTGTATAGAGTGAAGTAAAACTAGTTAAGAGCTCCAGGACGATACGTAAAGTCCCTTGGTCGGTACTTGCTGTCTCGAGATTCTTTTATATATGTCATTTCTATACTGTGTAAAAAGTCTACTAATACTTCTACTATTGCTTTGGTTTTGGGGTAGACCGTAATCCCGACCGACTGCCCTGCCTGGCATCGCTTTGGACCCTGATAGCGTATGTTCATGTGTTGTACTCTACTAATAATCATTATTAAAATACAAGAGCAGGGGAGGTAAAACTCTTAATCAAGATTTTACAGATGATAATTGCATGCATTTGTAATTAGTATCGTTTCATTAATCAAGAATAAGAATTATTCTTGCATGCAAATTGAGCATTATAATTATTTCTTAATTTGATTAATGGAAAATGTTCAATCAAATGATTAATACAATAAAATAGCCATTCAATTACTAATTTCTATGTAATGACATAATTAATAAAACATACAATCATAAACACCGCAAGGTTTCAATTTTATAGCATTAATTAACACGATATTTAAGTTATGTAGTAGAGCGTATGTGTATACGCATATGTGTATTTGCACTGGTAAGTATTACAAATACAGGATTAGAGAGAGAGAGAGAGAGAGAGAGAGAGAGAGAGAGAGAGAGAGAGAGAGAGAGAGAGAGAGAGAGAGAGAGAGAGAGAGTACTATTTTCATCACTACGCTGGCCACACCTAATTGGTGATGGTGGGAGATTTCAGTCCGATCACTCACACCAAACAAAACTAGTATAGATGGCCCTGACTAGTACAGCTTTGCTGATCATGGCGATACACAAACCCTTTCAATACGTTAAGGCATCCCCATATGGCATGATCAATTATAAATCTATCACGTTTTTTTTCCTTACTGTTATACAAAAATAACTAAATACTGTAGAATTATGAACGATTGTGGCCTGATTGGTAACGTCTCTGCCGAATGTTTGCCACACGGGGCTTCGAGTTCCCCTCAGACTCGTTAGAGCCTTTAGTGTTTGCAGCCTTACCATCCTAGCGAGCTAAGGTTGGGGGGTTTGGGGAGCCTATAGGTCTATCTGCTGAGTCATCAGCAGCCATTGCCAGCCCCTCCCTGGTCCTAACTTGGGTAGAGAGGGGCCTTGGGCGCTGATGATATAGGGTCAGTCTCTAGGGCATTGTCCTGCTTGCTAGGGCAAGGTCACTGTCCCCTTCCCTCTGCCATTCATAAGTGACCTTTAAGCGCCAACGTATCCTTTTCATCTACTTCCTCCAATGCCTATCATGACTCAAAGTCCTCCTTTGCCTCTACAGTAACTGGTGTCATTCATCTATCCAGTATCGTTTTCTGTCTATCCATTCCCTTTTTCCCTATATTCAGCATTAATTCCCGACTCCTATCCCCGAAGACCCAGTCATCATAAGCACTGGCCTTAGGCGTCCATGGCTCGGCTCGATCTCTCGCGCTGAAATTTCCTGGAAAACACATACAGAGAACGGCTCTCTCTCTCTCTCTCTCTCTCTCCTCTCTCTCTCTCTCTCTCTCCTCTCTCTCTCTCTCTCTCTCTCTCTCTCATGGAGAAAAGCAGTGGAAGGCAGAGAACTAAGAGGGCAAGAGAATGGATTGACAAGACAGAGATAAGGGGTGGGAAATTTGCGCATATCAAGAGATAATGAGCGAATTCTTAGTACCTGTACCATCAAGGCTGGTGGATCCCTCTCTCTCCTCTCTCTCTCTCTCTCTCTCTCTCTCTCTCTCTCTCTCTCTCTCTCTCTCTCTCTCTCTCTCTCTCTCTCTCTCGTCAAAATTATTGGGGTGCTACGAGGGGATGGGGAAAGAAGAGGCATATAATACGCTCCTTATCTATTCATATATCAATATCATGGCAGAATGGACCGCTAAGCAAAACGTCCATTAGAAATCTTGAGTAAAACTAGAAAATAATTTTCATAAATATTCGTTAAGCAATAATTATGACAACAAAAAAGGCCATATTTTCCTCAAAACACTGTCATGAAACTAGAATCATCTAAAAGTTATTCCTTTTTACATAATTATATTGAGATATCACAGAGTTAACAACGCATTATGAACGAATTCACTTCCATTTCTCTTGGAAAATGACCTTCAACGCCAACTTGATTAAAACCAACAAGTGCGAGACCAAAGAGAGAACTGGGTTCGATTAAGGATTCTTGTATCTAATAAAGGCTGGACTCATAATGCAAGTCTCGCATAAGATCACACGTAGGCCAGAAGGTATCAAATACTATTACATTAGCTTGTAGCGTAAACAAAGCAACGAAGATATGCCACTAAAAATGATATAAAAAGAATGCATCATTTCCATATTAAATCAGTACATACGTACATACACACATATGAGTATGTATGTATATATATATATATATATATATATATATATATATATATATATATATATATATATATATATATATATACTGTATATATTTCCTGCTGGAGATCCTACGCTTATATCATCCTGCTTTTCAAAATAGGTTTATGTAGCCTAGCAAGTAATAATATCGTTATATATATATATATATATATATATATATATATATATATAAATATATATATATATATATATATACATACATATATATAGTAGACATACATATATATATATATATATATATATATACATCTATATATATGACAAAAATAGGTTGTGTGTGAGAGAGAGAGAGAGAGAGAGAGAGAGAGAGAGAGAGGAGAGAGAGAGAGAGAGAGAGAGGAGAGAGAGAGAGTCAAAGTCAAAACCTTTATTCCATTATAAAATGGTTATTCTGTTAAATAACAATATACATTATTTACATAAAATTCACAATAATTGGATTGTAAAAATTTAAGGATATATATACATTCAAGTAAAATTTAAAAAATATTGCTTAAGTTTCTTTTTGAATAAATCAGAACTAACATTTATACATTTTCTTATTTCCAGAGGTAGTTTATTCCAGCAAGCTGGGCCCTTATTGCCATTGAGCGTGAACCCAAATCAGTTCGATAGCTGTCTACAAATAGATTTTCATTCTGTCTGGTTAATCCATTCCTACAATTACCAACTGTAGGAAATGTGTATAGCCAGTTGGGATATTCTTTTCTCAAACTTTTAAAAACAAAAACACAAACATCATACATACACTTTTCTTTTAATTTTATCCACTTTAATTGCTGGAGGGTTGGGGTGATGTGATCGTGTTTTTTCACCCCAATAACGGCTACTCTACCAGCAAAGTTTTGGATTTTTTGAGCTTTTTCCATGTGCATATCATTAGTAGACCCCCATATCTTAATACAGTAGTTTATTACACCCAAGACCAGACTTTCCACAATAAAAGCTCGAGTAGTATCATCAAAGTAATCTTTTACTCTACTTAAATACATTAGAATGCCACTAACTTTTCTACTCAGCTCGTCAATGTGAGTACTGAATGTCATGTACCTGTCCATGTGTAGACCTAGATTTTTCACATGTTGACTTATCTTTACTTCATCACCATCGCATTTTATAATAATGTCATTTGGAATTTTGCTAATATACTGTGAGCTACCCACAAACATGCACTGTGTTTTAGTGCCATTTAATAATAGCCCTTTTCTTAGAAAATATTTCTTAATTTTGAGCAATATTAGTTCAGCCCTTTTTATCAAGCCATCTAAATTTTCTATTTGATCAGCCAAAAGAACTTGGGTGTCATCAGCGTATAGAATTAGCAAGCAGTTTTCTATGTATTTAATCATGTCATTAACGTAGACTAAAAACAGAATTGGACCTAGTACAGATCCCTGTGGGACTCCAAATTCAACCTTTTCAATGCAAGAATTTACGTCTCCTAATCTAACTACCTGACTTCTATCCTTCAAGTAATCCTGAAACCAGAACGTATCAATGTAATGTTCCTTAAGAGATTTACACAATTCATCATGGTTGACACTATCAAATGCCTTTGATAGGTCACATAAAATTAATATGGAAACTTTTTTCCTATCAATATTTTTATAAATTTCATCTGTTAATTTCATCAAAGCTGTTTCTGTTGATAAACCTTTACGGAATCCATGCTGGGTGTTAAAAATCAAATTATTTTTTTCTAGATGTTCCATTAACTGATTACATACAATCTTTTCTATTACTTTCGATATTACGGGAAGGATAGAAACAGGTCTATAATTACCAGGGTCGTCCTTGTTTCCTTTCTTGTGAAGAGGGTCTACGAGGGGTTGTTTCCAAATAGAAGGATATTTCCCAGTTACAATCGATGTATTTATGATAACCGTGATATAATATGCAATAACTGTAAGGGAATCT
>NC_090747.1:107696984-107708692 GCF_036898095.1 Palaemon carinicauda | reverse complement strand
ACGAAGGATAGGTAAGAAGGATAGGTAAGAAGGATAAGTACGAAGGATAGGTACGAAGGAAGAGGTAAGGAAGGATAGGTACGAAGGATTTGTACGAAGGATAGGTACGAAGGATGGCACAGGAAGACAAAAAGAATAAAGAGACGGAAGGAAGTGTATAAAGAAGCTCGGTAGGAAGGAACAAGAAAAATTAAGAATAAAAAAAGTAAAGAGCGAGTAACGAAGGATATTAGTAAAGAATAAGACAGAATGAAATAATATAAAGGAGTGGGGTGAGGGACGAACGAAAAGAATAAAGAGACGGCAGGAAGTATATAAAGAATAGCGTTAGGAATGGGCAAGAAGAAAAATGAGTATAAAAAGAAAATAAAGAGCAACGAAGGAGATAAGTATAGAATGAAAAAGAATGAAATAATATGGGGAGATGTGATGTGAAGAATGAACAGGGTGAGGGAAGATAGAATGAGAGAGAAGAGAAATAACGTATGAAAAGAAAGCAACAAAGAGGTAAAGGATAATAATAAAGAATGAAGAAGAATGAAATTAATAAAGGGAGACGGGATGTGAGGGACGAACGACGTTAGGGAAGAAAGAATGAGAAAAATAATTAAGCGATGACAAATGAAAAGAAGGATAGCAAGATATAGAAAGGATGAATAGAAAAATGAGGAAAATAAAAGGAATGTAGTCTAGGATGATATGGAAGTAGAGGGAAGATGAAGAAGTTAAGGACAAGAAGATCAAGTTAAAAAGATAGATAGAGAAACGATCTATGGAAGTAAGAATAATGAAGGAAGGGATAAAGGAAGATAGAGGGTAAGTAATGGGGGAAAAGGAAAACAAATAAGAAATGGTATAAAATATGGAAAGAAGGATGGTTGGAAATAGGAAAAATAAAAAAATAGGAGAGAGAGAGAGAGAGAGAGAGAGAGAGAGAGAGAGAGAGGGGGGGGGGGTAAGAAGGGACATAAAAATAATGGGAAGATGGGAGAGGGGCGACATCGAACCAATAAGATAGGAATAGAAGAAAAAAAAAAGAGAATAATATCCAAAAGAGAAAGACTGCAGATGATTATTGACAATATAAAAAATATGAAGGACAGGAAAATTTATGGACGATAGTAGGAAGGAAATGAATATAAACGTGGGAGTATGAAATCAAGGCAGTGGAAACTAGGATGAGAAGAGACATGGAGAAAAAGAGATAGAGAGAACAAAGGGAAATTAGAGAAGAAGTGGGAAATGATGAAGAGGGAAAAGTAGAAGACGACATGACATAAAAAGAAAAGTGTGTGTGAAGGGTGATGGATAAACAAGACTAGAGGAGAAATGAGGATTAAGAAGAAAAGAAGAATTAGACGATATATAAAAAGAAAATGAAATTTGAAACTATATACAGAAGGAAAATTTAGATTAGAAGTAAAAGTAGAAGATAAAACTAACAGAATTTTGAATAAGAAGAAGAAGAGCGTAACAAAAAAACTTGGAGTAAATGACATTTTGTTAAAATGAAGAGGGAGGGACAGAGTACGAAAATAGACAAAAGCAAATATGGTGAAGAAACATACGAAAAAATGCGAAAGCGAATTGGGGGGAAAGACAAAATCAAAAATACAAGAGTAAACAAAGAATAATATATCTTGGATAACAGGATTGTTTGGAAAGTGAGAACAGAAAATAAAGGAAAATAGATTAGTGAAGGCACATATGAAGAATGAAAAATACGAATATTTGGACATAAAGAGCAATAGAGTAAATGGAAAAGACAGGTGAATTAAATAAATGGGGGAGAATTTCGAGAGATATTTCGCAAGACAGGTAAATGGAGGAAGAGGAAGCGAATGAAGAAAAATTAATAAAAGGAAAAAAGGGTTACTATGATAAAAAAAAAGGAGAAGGATACACTGAAGGAATTGTAATGAACAAATTAGGTGAAATAAAATACATAAAAGAATCGAAATTTGAAAAAGTAGATTAGGATAATCGAAAAGGAAATGGTAAAAACTGAAGGGAAGATATGAAAAATATATACTGTACAAGGAAAATTTAAAAGTTATTTGTAAAATATAATGAGATATTAAATATTTAAGAAAAAATAACAATAGCTGAACGGGAATATTGAAGGAAAGATATTTTAAAAAATAACAGAAGATGTAAGAGATATGTGGATGAGAAAAATCTAGAGAGTATAAGAATAAATTGAAAAATATAGAAATATGAAGCATAATTTTAAGAAAAATCAAATCCACATGATAAATGGGAAAGAAAATACTATGAGAGATAATGCAATAAAAATAATATATTCACAAGTAAAAAGGGATTTCGAAATAAAGAGGATGACTGAAACAGAAGAATATGGGAGAAGAAAGACAATGAAACACCATAAGTGAATGATTTATTAATTATCTGACATCACAGTATCTCGATGTCGGGATAACATAATGAAAGAAGTGAAGCCAGAAAAGCAAAGCTGCCAAAATTAAAATAACTGTCATAGAATGGAAATAAATAAAAAATGTAAAATATACAACATAAATAGTTGGAAAAAAGGTTTAAGGGAGAAAAAGGAAGTTTGGATTATTTATCAATAAAGAGAGATAAAAAGGAGTTTGAGGCCAATAAGTCCAGGAGTCAGAAGAGCATAAAAAATAATAAAAAGCAGAAAAGATAAAGTAAATAATTGAGAAGATATATAATTACATAAGGATACATACATACAGAGAGAGAGAGAGAGAGGAGAGAGAGAGAGAGAGAGAGAGAGAGAGGATACCCGTTAGAGTAACGTATTGCAATACGAAGAGTGGGAAGATGTGACAACAGAAAAGTAAATATAAAAATAAGATTTAGGGAGAAAACCCTGAAACTGAATAATAAGTGACGCAATAACAGAGAAAGACGGGAATAAGAAATATATGAAAGGTCATAAAAAATAAGTGAAGTACACGGGGAAGGGGACACGAATAAAAAGGAGAAGAGATTTAGAATTCGAATAAGAGAGAGAGAGAGAGAGAGGAGAGAGAGAGAGAGAGAGAGAGAGATGCGCACAATAGCAACGAAAAAGATTAAAACCAAATCATAAATATTATAAATATTCAAAAGGAGATAGAATATTTTGGAAGGCTCGTTGAGAGACAGGGATAAAAATATAGCAGGTTTGAAGGGATCAGAGGAAGAAATAGAGGAATTGTTACAATTACAAAAGAATGGAGATTGTTTAGATTAAAATGGATGTATAAAAATAAAAGAACGGTAAACACGAGAGAGCATGAGAAACAAAGATGACGAATCAGAAAAAAAAAAAAATTCTTTTCGGAAATTATAAGGAAAATTATTTTTTCCATCAAATAACATTATATTCTGATACTCTCATTACATTTCCCTGTGGGAATAATTACAAAAGAATGGAAATTGTTTAGATCAAAATTGAAGTATAAAAATAAAAGAACGGTAAACACGGGAGGGCATGAGAAACATAAGAAAACGAATCAGAAAAATTATTTCTCGGAAATTAAAAGGAACATTGACTTCATAATTTTTTCCATCAAATAACATTATATTCTGATACTCTAATTCCATTTCCTTTAACTTTCATCTTTCCATTAGGTAATAAGATGGGCTCATTCTTCATATTTACCTCAGACACTAAGAAGAACATATATGCGGAACAAGACGATACCACGAGTCTATTTCCTTGGGTACTACTTATCGGCTCAACGTCCTATTGTAATTCGCTTACAGGTTCGTGCGACGGATAAGAAGCTAAATCTGATTTACTCTCTCTCTCTCTCTCTCTCTCTCTCTCTCTCTCTCTCAAAAAGCAAATATAGTCTCCGCAGATGGATTAAAAAGTCTTTGAGACATCCAAAATCCTTGAAACACTCTCTCTCTCTCTCTCTCTCTCTCTCTCTCTCTACCAAAGAGGAAATGGAGTGTCCACGGATGGACTAGAAAGTCTTTGAGACATCCAAAATCTTTCTAACTCCTTGTAACTCTCTCTCTCTCTCTCTCTCTCTCTCTCTCTCTCTCAAAAAGCAAATATAGTCTCCGCAGATGGATTAAAAAGTCTTTGAGACATCCAAAATCCTTGAAACACTCTCTCTCTCTCTCTCTCCTCTCTCTCTCTCTCTCTCTCTCTACCAAAGAGGAAATGGAGGTGTCCACGGATGGACTAGAAAGTCTTTGAGACATCCAAAATCTTTCTAACTCCTTGTAACTCTCTCTCTCTCTCTCTCTCTCTCTCTCTCTCTCTCTCAAAGAGCAAATGGAGTCTCCACGGATGACTAGAATGTCTTTGAGACATCCAAAATCCTTGTAACTCTCTCTCTCTCTCTCTCTCTCTCTCTCTCTCTCTCTCTCTCTTGCAGAGCAAATGGAGTCTCCGCAGATGGATTAAAAAGTCTTTGAGACATCCAAAATCCTTATAACACACACACTCTCTCTCTCTCTCTCTCTCTCTCTCAAGGAATAAATGGAGTCTCCGCGGATGGACTAAAATGTCTTTAAGACATCCAAAATCCTTGCAACACCTTGCAAATCTCTCTCTCTCTCTCTCCTCCTCTCTCTCTCTCTCTCTCTCTCTCAGAGCAAATGGAGTCTTCGCAGATGATTAAAAAATCTGAAACATCCAGAATCCTTGTAACTCTCTCTCTCTCTCTCTCTCTCTCTCTCTCTCTCTCTCTCTCTCTCCTAAAAGACCGTCATCTGGTGCCCGTATCTAGGAGACGATCTCATTTCCATATAAACGAGAAGGCCTAATCACAACCGCAGTCTGATTATGTTCTTATGATCAGAACGGCCTCATGTGTGAAGGCATTTGGCCTTTTATTCGTTTCGCCATTCAAATGAGGTTATTGGTTATAATAATTGCTTTATTAATGTGCGAATTTGTATGTTACAATAACTCCATTCCTGTACGATATTTTTCCATGGCAATGTATGTAGGTATTTTGGGGGATAAATTTCCACTCGTAATTTACACGTTCATTATTATCTAGCTTTTATAGCATATTGCACTTAAAAATCATGCAGAGAAATAAATGAGTAAATACTAAGCATAAATTCGGTAAGTAGTAGATGAGTACCCTAGGATCATTTATATTCATTACCGTTTTACACAGTAGGATAAGAAATTTAATTATTTCCAATCCTCCTATGAACGGTAATATCGACTGGGAAATATTAAGAAGCGGAGGAAACACATTACCTTATCAATGTCCCATTCTTTGGACTTTCAGTAATAAAATGATTTTAATTGACTTTTTCTAAAAAAATGAAAATGAAGATTTCAAGTACCCTTAATGGCGCAACCCAATAAGAACTACCCAATCCTTAAGGAGTTAATTTTCATGATTGCTACGTTGTCTTCTCCAATTAAAAACATTTTGTTTGGTTTCTTATCTCAACGTGTAATCATATATTACTGAACGGCGTTGTGAATTTAAGAACTGCTAATAAATCTTTACTCGACTTCCCATACTGCTTTATCTAATCACAACCCGGAAATAATCTTAACATGATTCCCATTTAGATTTCCTGGAATCTATCATTCACTGGAATCTATCGTTCACCATAATCTCAAGAATGGCATGAGAAGATCAGATAATCAACGTTATCCTCATTACGAATACTTGTGACATTATAGCCTTTAATATGATAATCAGTACCACCATTACAAATAATTGTAATGGCACTGTCAGTAAATGCTATTACCTACTCGCAGAATACTAAGAAATGCGAGAAACCTATATAGCGCCCGTTAGTTGTATTAGGGGAGAGAAAAACATTATTATTATTATTATTATTATTATTATTATTATTATTATTATTATTATTATATTATTATTAAAAGCTAAGCTACAACCCTAGTTGGAAAAGCACGATGCTATAAGCCTAAAGGCTCCAACAGGGACAAATAGCCCAGTAAGTAAGGAAACAAATAAATAAATAAGCAACAAGAGAAGTAATAACAACATTATAATACATCTTACATAAATAAAACTATATAAAAGAAGAGGAAGAAATATGAGATACAACACCATGCCCGAGTGTACCTTCAAGCAAAAGAACTCTAATCCAAGACAGTGGAAGGCCATGGTACAGAGTCTCTTCTACTCTGACCAAGAAGAGAGTAGCCATTGAACAATTACAGTGCAGAAGTTAACCCTTTGAGCGAAGAATTGTTTGGTAATCTCAGTGTTGGCAGGTGGGTGAGGGCAGAGGAGAATGTGGAAAGAATAGGCCAGACTATTCAGTGTATGTGTAAGCAAAGGCAAAGTGAGCTGTAATCAGAAAGACGGATCCAATGTAGTACTATCTGGCCAGTCAAAAGACCCAATAAGTCTCTAGCGGTAGTATCTAATTTTCTTCTAATGAAGCGCATTTGCACCGACTCGCAGGGTGCCCTTTTAGCTCAGTAAAGTTTCCTATTAGCTGATTGGTTAGAATTATTTTGTCCAACCAATCAGTTGGTAGGAAACTTTTCCGCGCTAAAAGGGTACCCCTGCGAGTCGGTGCAAATGCACCTCATTAAAAACAATTTGAGTACACTGCTTAATTAAATGTAGATTTAACTCTCTATGCAAACGTCGCCACAAATATATGGAAACCTCAAGTTCTCTCCTAATCTAATCTAGGATACCGCATCCTTAATGTACAGGTCATAGAACTTCTTGGTATCTACTGTATATATTTCGAATGGGTAAAGACTTGCAACAGAGGTACCAGAAATACTCAAATACAACTTGAATAAAAAATTATAACTGATGAATAAATTTAACAAATATCATCAAGATATATTATCAATAGCTTTTGGAATATAAGTTAAATTGTAAAGAGAATTTGTGGACACTGCACGTATGTATGTATGTATGTATGTATGTTCAACAGCAACAAATGCAGCCGTTTCTAGTCAACTGCTGAACAAATGCCTGAAACATATCTTTATTCATGTTTGGGATTTGGCCAGTTTTCATCACCATCATACATACTGTAAGTGTAAAATAACAGGAACACGTGAAAACACACACACTCTCTCTCTCTCTCTCTCTCTCTCTCTCTCCTCTCCCCTCTCCTCTCTCTCTCTCTCTCTCTCTCTCTCTCTCTCTCTCAGATGAGTTGTTTTCTGTGAACAGATGCAATACCATTAATTATCGTTATTGTATTGTTCTCAGGTAAGACAAAAACATGCCATAACTCATGTCTTGCATTGCTATCAATCAAGCAATAATCATCGCGGACAAACACAACCAGGTACACCACACAGGAAGAAAAATTGTTTCCCAAATCTTCAAACAAATGGTTTCCCAAATCTTTAAAAAAAAAAAGGTTTCTCAAATCTTTAAAAAAAGGTTTTCCCAAATTAAAAAAAAAATGGTTTATCAAATCTTTTAAAAAAAGGTTTCCCAAATCTTTAAGAAATGGTTTCCCAAATCCTTAAGAAAATTGTTTCCCAACTCTATTTTAAAAAAAAAGTTTCCGAAATCTTAAAAAAAAATATATAATGATCTTTTCATTCATTTTATTTTAGGAGCTGATTCACATCGCAGGGATACATATTTCCAGCTCAGATAAAAAAACAATAGAGCCATCAGTTTTTTCTAATTTTTTTTGTAAAATAATCGATTATTCTTTTTCCATTAGGTTTCAGAATTAAATCAGCTCATTATTCGTTAGGAGACAGTCTTTACTAAATTTGTGGGAATTGTAATTTTTACTAACTTGAAAATAAAAAAAAAAAATCCGTCAACGTGTTAATTAGACATTCAGGACCCCGAAAAAATAATATGTAATTACAGAAGATTCTAATGATGTACAAATTTCTCTTTGATCCAACACTGAATTAAACCATTGTGACATTTCACCGCTAAAACCTGAGAATTTGACGCAAGAAAAATATTTATAAAGTAATTGGAACCTCTTTTATTTTTATACTAATGATAAGACAGAAAAAGATAAAAGTAAAGATTAGTGAATAACAATATAATTATGTAAATGAATACGATAGATTGCCTGAAAACTTAGGCACTACTGTAGGACGAATAAACATTAAATCTGGGTTTCTGAATGTGTTAAATTCGACATATTTATATCAATGCACTTATATAAAAATCTTTATCAATGCACTTATATAAAAATCATTATCACTGCACTTATA
This sequence comes from Palaemon carinicauda, assembly GCF_036898095.1. Taxonomy (NCBI): domain Eukaryota; kingdom Metazoa; phylum Arthropoda; class Malacostraca; order Decapoda; family Palaemonidae; genus Palaemon; species Palaemon carinicauda. The sequence continues at coordinate 107,700,540 of NC_090747.1, read as the reverse complement.
TAAAAATCTTTAGCAATGCACTTATATAAAAAATTTTATCAATGCAATTATATAAACATATATCAATGCACTTATACAAAAATATAATATCAATGCACTTATATAAACATATATCAATGCACTTATATAAAAATATTATATCATTGCACTTATATAAGCATATATCAATGCATTTATATAAAAATCTTTATCAATGCACTTATATAAAAATATTAGATAAATGCACCTTTATAAAAATCTTATATCAATGGAACGTATATGAAAATATTATATAAATCCACTTATATAAAGATTTAATAACCAAGTCATCTGATAGGAAACGTTTATATGTCCTTCAACATTTTGAAACAAAATGCTTTTGCGAAAAGTATGTAACAATTCAAACGTTTCCCATAAAACACGATAACATGAATAATTTGATAATTTTATGTAAAAAAAAAAAAAATCGCAGCCGTCATTTCCATTTACTGAGACCGCTCAAAGAAATCACGATTTCCACTTTTTTTTTTTTCTTATCACTCGGCAAATTTGCAAATCTCTTTCTTCCTCCTCAAGAAATGCACAGAAGTTTCGCCCAATTTCAACTAGTTCCTGACTTAACTCGAGTCGCAAAATTGGCATTAGACCGTTATAAACAGTATGTTAATGCTTGGGAATGTTCCTTAACTTTTCCCTATGAATATTCAAGACTGAATTTAGCACTAAACTATACAACCCCCGAAGTCTTGCAACTGCCCAACTTGGAAATTTCATTGCTCTGAGGCTTATTGTCCTTAAGTCCTTTTGTCGGTTCGTTTTTATTTCCGGACTTTAATTCGGGACTTTTTGGTCGTTAAGCGTAGTGGTACTTCAGTGCTGCGCGAAGCGAAGACTCGCAGTGGTTTAAGACTTCCTTTAGCTCATGGGAGAAAAATATTACAATTATAATTTTTCCGTAAACAGCTGTTCGTTTTTCATTTACAACGTGCAGTTGCTCAAACTCAATTTTATTTTTTTTCGTAACGAGAGCTGTTGTACACATGTTTTTTAAATGAATGGACGTAGGAAATACTGAGACATTACGAACATCGTTACAGAATTGAAGATCTTGAAATTTGTCTTACATCTTAACACCTTGACGTTCGTTTGTGGTCACTGTTTGGCTAAGCTTCAGAAAACAATTTCCCTATTTGCTCAGCGAAATCAGTAACCGTTGGATTACGTAGTTCCCTCAAGATTAGGAAATCCTTCCCTCTTCTATTTCTAATAAAATTCTTTCACTTCGATCTTGTGATGAAAGACGACATTAGTTTGTCCGTCCAAAAGTCTTTCACTCTAAATAAAATTTTTGCCTATATTTTAAATTTATGTTACACAACTCTTTCAAGCATAGGGCAATAAGATTATCACCTTTATGTCTACAGACAGCCCAGACACAATTGAATGACGGAAGAAAACGGGTGGGAAAAATTATGCAAATTTAAAGGAAGTGAAGTGCCTGTTTAAGGACGAACATTATAAAGGTCAAAGAAAGGAGAAACAAGAAGAGTATTATCATATTCCATATGAATAATGACAAATTCAAGTGGGGACTACCTAAATGATCAAATATTCAATTACCTAAATTAGTTACTAAAACCTAAATAGTAACGTTACTACATAATAAATACTCTCAACTTTTAGGCTGTAAAATAAACGGAGTTTAAATGAGGGAAAATATATAAAAAAAAATTTACATCAAAAGATACCAATCAATCAAATAAACCATTTTTGGTGTAGGCCTAAATAATTCCCATGAAAAGTTAATTGCTTAATTCATCAAGTTAAATTAAAAACAAAATAATGGCAGCTGTTTCGAATAACAACATATATCAAATAAAACAAGATATATAGGAAACCAAATTCATATCGCAAAGAACAGAAAAAAAAATATTAGCATAATTCTTCATTATATCCGCAAAAGAGGCAAATTAATCAATTTTTGACAGATTTTCTTCATAAAAGTGCAATAAGTTTTAATATCAAACTCACTAATTAACACAGCTTTAAAGTGTTAAGTAAAAAAAATACAAGCTCAGAGGTTTTATGTCAGATCTCTCTCTCTCTCTCTCTCTCTCTCTCTCTCCTCTCTCTCTCTCTCTCTCAGAAGAAGAAGAATCCCTTAGGCCTAAATAATCTAGCCATTAAGAGAACGAAAGATAAGTATCTCGTTAGATGAGGGATTGGAAAGATTAATTTATCTTTACGTCTTGGTTGTAAGTGACGGTGGAGGTCGGGAGCTCCCCACATTTGCTTGGTGAGAGGGAGAGAGGGGAAATACATAACAGGATAATTGAATGACACACTTGGACAAGTCGGTCAAATTTACAAATATTAATTCTTTAATACTTTAAATAACACCAGTCGATGTCGACGCCACTACCAGACGTTCAATAACAGACGTCTTGGAACTATCTTCACCAAAATTGCTTAATCTATAAATCAACGCATTGTAAGAGTTACATATTAAGTATCTCTTTAGCTCATCCGGAAAGGAACAAGATGAAGAAATTAGGCCAGCTTGGAGGACCGGGGAAAAAAAAAAATGGTATCCATTTCCCGTAAACTTTAGTTCAGGACAGCTTGCTGCTTTGGTTGCATCCATCTGAAGAACAGCAACAACAACAACGACGAATGCAGCCGTTTATAGTCCATTGTAAGATAAAGATCTTAGACATAGGGGTATGGCCAGTTTTCATCCCCAAGCTAGACACTGCGTATTGGTGATTGTGGGAGATTATTTTCTGATCGCTCACAGCAAACCAATCCGAAGTGGCCAGCGTGGTGATAAGAACTGGTCAATCCCCAGATATGAATAAAGACATGACTGAGCCTTTGTCCTGCATTGGACTAAAACAGCTGCATTTATTGTTGGGAATAAAAAAATAAAAAGAGCAATAGGGTATATAACAAAAGCATTTGAGTTTCGGCATGCACATCCCAAGAAGAATCCATATATGAAACAGGCCGAAGACGACCTATTTCACCCGGCATACCAAAAGGAGAACTTTTTTTTATCATCTCCTTTAGTACTTGGATCTCGCCAGGCAAGCACACAGGCACTCAAATGACGTCTTCAAGACATCTATAACCATTTCCCCAACTCGATATACCCAGTGTAGGACTTTAGTTGTTCATAACTAAGGAAGAAAAATGCACGTTTATATTCAAAGATGATTTTCCCATTTGCTTGAGTGAAAGCACAACGTGGACGACACAATTAAAAAAAAAAAAAACTCTTTACAGAAGTATAATTTTTTGTGAAGCATTTCTCTATACGTTATAAAAGAATAATAAAACAACAACGAAAAATACATGAAAGGACAAAACAAAACGATAACAACATAAGCACATGTAAGAACAAACATCCAACACGAGATTTTATGTCACGCAGACAAATGATATGCAAACAAACACGCGTATCTAATTGTTTATTTTACGTTGTCGTGCAATGAAGCAACAAACTTGATTAATAAGAGATTTCATGTTAGGTATCTTTGGTTATTTGGTAGTAAAAGTTTCATGATGAATTCTGCCT
>NC_090747.1:107681984-107686984 GCF_036898095.1 Palaemon carinicauda | reverse complement strand
GTTGACGTAAACCAAAGTTTCTTCTGACCTTGATGTAATAAGCAAAACTAACATTATTTGACTTTCAGCGTAAGTGCGTGCGATTAGAGAGAGAGAGAGAGAGAGAGAGAGAGAGAGAGAGAGAGAGAGATTAGTGGTATGATGAATGATCAACGCATAAAGTCTGCTATCAGCCGACCCAGACATTGAACAATTTGTTCTGATAAGAAAAAGTGTGTATCTAAAAAAAGACGATATTAGCATTTAATGAGCCTGTTGGGTTACACTATGGCATTAATTGATGAAAGTAATACGTGACTAAGGGAAGATTTGGTGCAAAATAAATTAATAATCAAACAAATGCATAAGAGGTAAATATTTGTAAATCATTAGATAACAGAAAAAAAATACACTAATTACCCCGTTAAAACCTATTACTGATTAGACCTGGTATCTGCTAATTTTTGGAGAAGTATATACTTTTTGGAAAAGTATAATTTCATGTACAATATATTATTCTTAGGAAGCACTGACCAAAAACTGAATCATAATTTCTATCGAATTTCTTTATACCGAATCTCGTCTAAATATTTTAATGAAACTAAAGTTTAATTCCATCTGTATTTGTCCGTCAATTATCCGGTTGGTATATTATCGGTTTATTTACCCACAGTGAATAAACAACAAAATTTAAATTAAGCAGAGTGCTGCAGTTTCAAATCTCCCTTTTATCTTTCACGCGAATAAATATAACAATAATTTGAAATGTCAAAATGGGGTCAAGTCCTGATGCAATTATATAATTAATTTCTAAACAAATATTCCTAAAGGGAGAGATGCGAAAAAGATAAAATATTGAAAAACCATGGTGGCCAGATCATATGTTTTCTTATCAGTTTAAATATTGCAAAAGGATAATGGAGGAATTTTGGCATATATTATTGTATATAGACACGATTTATTAAAGTTTTTTAATTCAGTGAGCAAAAGGAAGTAAAGGAAACACGTATTCTAAATATAAAACGTAAAGACAGGATAATCCAATGAACTTTCGAGCCCGTAACCTCTCCATCTATACCAGGAACCTCGTCTAACACTCACTCACTCAATATAAAAAAAAAAAAAAAAAAAAAAAAAAATCATACATATTATTTACCACAAACTTTATACTTAAGCCTTCATCATTCCTACTCATTTATATGTACACAATATTAACAGTTCTAAAGGCTGGATTTCTACCAATTTAACTGATGATAAAGAAAAACATGCAAATAGCAAAGATTATTATACATCTCTCTGATGGCTTCTCGGATTGGCCTTTAAAGTTTGACCTAATTCAACGAACGCCAGTCCCCTAATGTACCGTTTCAAGTTTCAAAATAATTTGTTCAACCATGGAGTAAAGGGTGTTAATCTAGGCTTTGCTAAACTCCTCACATTTTACAACATTTTCTTAGAGGCAAGAGAAATTAACTCGTGCAATTCCATAATCCTTTTCTAAACAAGTGTCTAAATATATTTTCATTAGTATTTAAGTAAATCGTATAACAACGAAATTAATTAATGTCTGGTGCATTAAATACTTTGCAAGAATGTATAGAGATTAGCATACTTAACACCAACAAATGTATTTAGATTAATAATTAAACAGTTAATCAACTGACAAAATAGCAAATTCAAACCAAAACACATTTTGTTTATCCTGAACACAGTAGAATATTCTGTATATAATGAGCTAAGGAAGAATACAGCGTTGAATAATTCATCGAATACTCCAAGGAATATATTCTGGTCTACCTCGTAGCTCAGAAGGACGAAAATAAGAACCGGAAATAAGAGCCAAATTAAAGGCAGTAATAAAGTTTTCTCTCGCAACATAGTACCAGCAGAACCCCATTATACGGGGACATTTTTTTTCAGGGGTGCCCCCGAGAAATAGGGAAGTTTTGTAAAGTTTTCAATTGGGTATATGAAGACAGAAACGGAATAACTTCATTTCGGTCTCCGCAGCGAAACATTACGTAAATGAGCTGTCTGAATTTTACACGAACCACTACTTCTTATCATAAAGTCCGTGCAGTTGCTTTAAAAACATGACGTTGAACTCTATTTATTCAAGTACACCATAACACATCAGAGCTATTATGCAATGTAGCACAATTCGCCCCGAGAGTTTAAAGGAGGTCGTAGGTTTTTAACTGATGAGTTCAACAAAAGAGATGACACTTGTAATAATTGCAAGAACAGTTGTTCTTGGGAACTGAGTAAGATACTTTTGATTAACAATTTTTGCATTCCAAATGTTCTCATATGATATACGTTTAACTTATTCATAGCCGGTCAATCACATGATATTAACTTTCACAATCCACCACTCTTTCGTACTTTTACATCACCACAAGGGTTGTGGATCCCTTGTGGAAATATTGAATATTAGAAATCTCTGTGTACAGAGTTCGAGACAGGCTCACAAAATATTTGTATAACTTTTAACATACCATTACCATCTCAATGCTGATTCATGACAAAGAGCCGAGCAGGTTTAACCCTTTTCACTGCCATTGATGACTTAGTCAAAATTTGAAAAAGGGAAACATCTTTTAAAATTACCCAAACCATAACAAGTTGGTACTCTTTGAAAAGGTCTTGGTAAGAGCTTTCCATTAAATATAAACAATCTAAGGTTCGTTTGGTCTTGAAAGATTTTGCTACGTCAGAAGTTTTGTTGAATTCAACACTGGTCGTGAAAGGGTTAATGGTAGCTCACTCAATCAAACATATTATTATCATTATTATTATTATTACTATCCAAGCTACAACCCTAGTTGGAAAAGCAAGATGCTGTAAACCCAGGGGCTCCAACAGGGAAAAATAGCCCAGTGAGGAAAGGAAATAAAGAAATAAATAAATTAAGAGAACAAATTAACAATAAATCATTCTAAAATAAGTAACAACGTCAAAACAGACATGTCATATATAAACTATTAACAATATCAAAAACAAATATGTCATAAATAAACTATAAAAAGACTTCTCCCTTCGTGAGCATAGGAGGGTTTCTTTGGTCCTTGCTTTGGGGTTGCTAGTTGTTGATTTATCTTGCAACGTGCAAGAAATAAGGTTTGAACGATAACAATAACTAAAGCAGAGGTCCCACCGAGACTCGAACTCGGATCGCTGGATTCAAAGTCCAAAGTGCTAACCATTACACCATGGGACCATAGCATCACGCCGTAGAATTTTAAAAGAATATTCTATCCTGTATCCACATTTTCCTTTCTTATTTGATACCGTTTTCAATGCAGCCCCATCTTGAAATTGCTTTTTCTTACCTAATAGGAAAGATGGATTAGAAAAGAATAAGGGCAATTAGATAGCTAAGCATGTTAAGAGAATAGTTCGTCAAGGTAAGCATTATTAAGAGAGCGGTTTAACCGCAATTTTATTCATATAAAGGTACATTTAGCGTCTGCACTATGACCTATCCATCGCCTCTGCCACTTATGACCAATTTTTAAAGATTTAAATATAAAGAACTAAAGAACCATTAATGAAAGTAATTTCCAACCCACCCCCGACCCCCTTTACCGAGATTTTTATTTACTCTCCATTTTCTTAATAAGATATAAATACCATACTCATGTGCATAGATGATAGTTTAGTTTTGCTATTCAATTTCACATATGATAAACTAATTGCTTTTTCGCTCTTGGTCTACCAAACATTTTGCATTAGCTATTTATTACACTGGAATATCAACAAGAACATTCCAGTATCCAGATATTTTATTCTCATTACCATTACATCCAATAGCCTACATTAACCACAAAGATCCTTTGAATTTTTTTTTTTTTTTTTAGTTCCGGTGATCCGTCAGTTTCAAAATCAATTTAGATTTTAGTTATAACTTTATCAATTATCAAAAAATTTATGATAAACAGGAAGTTTAAAAACGAGTATCCTTATCATCTCCTGGGTATCATCCTCTTCGCCCGTCACACTGGAATATCAACAACAACATTCCAGTATCCAGATATTTTATTCTCATTACCATTACATCCAATAGCCTACATTAACCACAAAGATTCTTTGATTTTTTTTTCTTTTTTTAGTTCCGGTGATCCTTCAGTTTCAAAATAAATTTAGATTTTAGTTATAATTTTATCAACTGTCAAAAAATTTATGATAAACAGGAAGTTTAAAAACGAGTATCCTGGGTATCATCCTCTTCGCCCGTCAGTACCTAATTAAATCTAATTTTGATTCTGGTTATTTTTCTCGCTTTTGATAAGTTCAAAAGAATAATTTATATGAATCTTCCATAATATTTCTAGTAACGCTATTTCGAATCAATATGATTTCGACTCATGTTGTATAATTCCTCCATACTATAAAAATGTTATATGGAACACTGAGAGCCATCAATTCCTTCTATATTTTTCCCTCACAAACTTTCCAAATAACAGTTCCACATTCAACATGAAATCAATGTCAACTTTCCTCCGAAGAAATCCACGGTTCATTTCTGTTAAAACTTCAGCCATCAACTGCAAAGTTTTCTATCCTCACTGATATGTGCAATTTCATATAATCGAAATCATTCTTTTATGGCTCTCTCTCTCTCTCTCTCTCTCTCTCTCTCTCTCTCTCTCTCTCTCTCTCATAAAAACATCACCTTAATCTTCATAGAAAATATATGTTCAAATTATTTTTTCGCCAACTGGATTAATTACTTAATCACTACCACATGACAATCACCATATTAACCATTTTCAAGTCATCAAAAAGGCTTACCCACTAAACCCCATATTTTTTTTTTTTTGATGACCCGGGATTCAAGTTCATATTCCAATGGAATCATTATCTCCGGCGTCAATCATTTATGAATTTCATTTCGAAATGACACAGTTGCACTCTCTCTCTCTCTCTCTCTCTCTCTCTCTCTCTCTCTCTCTCTCTTTTCTGGTGGTTTTGATTGTGTGTCAGGGATTGAACAAGAGATTATAAATGAAAGGATTTAA
>NC_090747.1:107678657-107681484 GCF_036898095.1 Palaemon carinicauda | reverse complement strand
ATACAGAGAGAGAGAGAGAGAGAGAGAGAGAGAGAGAGAGAGAGTTTAAACTTAAGGCCTCCACTGGCTTTTACAACACAATCAAACCATAGAGAAAACAAATAATAACCCCTGATTTATTTTACCAACGAAAAAGGTGCAAGAAACTACGTCACACTTTATTTCAATCCCACACTTGACCTCTTCCTTTTTTACCATGAATTTTCCTGAGAGGAGATTAAAGATGAATAGGAAGGGGTGGAATAAAATAAGAGAAATAAGGGAAATACGGAGAATGGCAAGTGATAAAAAAATAGGAGATATGGAGGCGGAGTCAGAAAAGGGGGAGGCAAGGAGCAAAACAATATAGCAAGGAAAAAAAAGAGAGAGAGAGGAGAGAGAGAGATGGGAGAGAGAGAGAGAGAGAGAGAGAGAGAAGGCTAAAAGTGCATTACGTCGGTGTCTTTCCTCACTAGGCTATTATATTTTACTCTGTGGGAGCCGTGGGTTTATAGTATCCTGCTTTTCCAACTAGGGTTGTAGCTGAGCTAATAATAATAATAATAATAACAACAACAACAACAACAACAACAACAACAACAACAACAACCATAATAGTAATAATAATAACAATAATAATAAGGAAGAAAAAATGTCAAATAATAACTTATAGCTAAAAAGAAAGTAATTACAATAAAAATATAACTTGTAAATAACAATTCCGTAACGTAATTAATTCCAGCGTCATTTTACGAACCCTGTCTCTCGGGTCACAGGAGGTCGTGCGTCGCGAAGGCAGCTCCGGCAGTGCCAGTGGCACACAGACATTTCATTACGGTGCCAATTGAAGCAATCATCTCCGCTCTGACATCCGCTATTGGGTGGTACATTCTGGCACTCTTTGATATAGCTAGATCTCCTTAATGGCGTTTCCGGCTGAGAGGAGAGAGAGAGAGAGAGAGAGAGTGAGAGAGAGAGAGAAAGAGAGAGAGAGAGAGAGAGAGAGAGAGAGAGAGAGAGAATTTGATGTTGCAATGCTAGTTGTGCTCTCTTGAATTGTATCGTAATGGGTCTCGGTACTTATAGCGTTTACATAGCGAGTTGTATGTATGTACATATATTTGTATTAAAAGGACGATTTTGAGCTACGTTGCCATCGTAAAAATTTCAAACAAAATCGACATCAATATATTATCATCAATCATAGTAAGCAAGTATTACATCACAGTTAACTATGAATAAGATAGATATTCTAATTTGTAAGTAATACTAACATACAAAAATTTACTTTCAAACTATACGATATTTCTGTTCCCATTGACTCACTCTTCCCCCCCCCCTGTGGCTAGTGGCTACCGTTGAGGAGTATTATTCTTAATCTAACGTTTGAGCCTACGATTAATAAGCCCAGACTAATTAACGCTACGAACTATAGATTTTCCCTAAGCTTGCCTGCCTGCCTGACTGTCTATCAGCATGTCTATCACTCTTATTTCAAAGGTAATTAACAAGACTTCATTTTTATATTTGCTATTTGGTTGGATAATAAAATAAGAAAATTAATGTTTAAAATAGCTCTCCTTACATTACTGGCTATGGAAATTTATTGATTTATTGGGTAATTATCTGTGTTTCAACATCTACAAAAAGATCAAAGGTTATGAAAAAGTTAGCAATTTTTAAGGAAGTTAGTATGATTAGAAGGGGAAGAAGTTTTTAAAAACATGAAAAGTAATCCTTTTTATAATGAATTGGTAAAAATAAATGTTTTATAAATTATGTAATCACAATAGGATTTTTATGTTCAATGTTTACTGACGAAAATAATAAACGATGAAAATGCAAACATTATATTGCACATGTTTTCAGAAAATTTAATTGTGTGTGATGGTTTGCTAAAAATAAATAAATTCACAACAAATGGATAATCGTTTACTATCAGTAACCGGAGAGTTAGTATATGAATAAAATCCACTAATATTAATAAAAAAAATTATCGCTTTAAAAAATAAGAACTGTTAAGATGATAAATAAATTCAATACACTTCTCAGCATAAAATATAAACTGCAATTGATTAAGAAAATACGAAAAGGACCGTCATAAGTGAAATATAATAAATTGATAACATATCGTCCTGATAATTACATGAAATCACCCATGTAAAGAAGAAAATAAATAAACAAAAATAATAAATCAAACAAAACCATACCATAGTTAAAATTCAATCGGTTACGAAAAGGGGAAAGAAACATAAAATCCAATAAAACAAATTAAGATTATTCAGAAAAAAAAAAAACATTATAACTCATCTAAGAAGAAATAAAATGGAATAAAAAGTATAATTAAGAAAACCATTATTAAAAAACAAGAAATTAAGTATCTTTAAACATATTCAGAGCACCAAAATGTAATAGTTTACTGTCATGCAGCGACCTTAATGAACCACCCTCCCACACCACCAGCTGCGGGTGAGATACGGGAGCCAGCTGTTGCTCGTAGCATTAGATGGCTCCATGCGTGAGTCAGCTGGTCACGAAATCTGAATTCAAACCCCATCCCCCCTCTTCTCTCTCTCTCTCTCTCTCTCTCTCTCTCTCTCTCTCTCTCTCTCCACAAATGCTTTCCTAAGTTCGTGACAAGAATCAGTGCCACATATCTGCTGGCACTGTGCCATAATCACGATTTTCATTAAAAGAGAGATCGTTATCAGTGTAAAGAGCAGTAATTGAATCTCTATTCATACCAGGAATTGCGTAAACAATTACCGTGTAATTGTAATTGTAATTGTAAGCATGATTAATAACTCCCACACAAATAAAAAGCGAAGCTTCTGAGAAACAAATTATT
>NC_090747.1:107651157-107671157 GCF_036898095.1 Palaemon carinicauda | reverse complement strand
TATAATATGTGAGTACTTTATCAGAGCCCAAGAACAGGTGCCAATAATGATATATAGTACGTACAATGTTATATAGTGCGTGAATACTTTATCAAAGCTCAAGAACAGTCACCAATAATGATATATAATATGTGAGTACTTTATCAGAGCCCAAGAACAGGTGCCAATAATGATATATAGTACGTACAATGTTATATAGTACGTGAATACTTTATCAGAGCTCAAGAACAGTCCACCAATGATGATATATATTATGTTAGTACTTTATCAGAAGTCAAGAATAGGTGCCATCAATGATATATAGTGCGTACAATGTTATATAGTGCGTTAGTAGTTTATCAGCTCAAGAACAGGTACCAACAATGATATATAATATATGAGTACTTAATCAGAGCTCAAGAATAGGTGCCATCAATGTTATATAGTACGTTAGTAGTTTATCAGCTCATATATAATATATGAGTACTTAATCAGAGCTCAAGAATAGGTGCCATCAATGTTATATAGTACGTACAATGTTATATAGTACGTTAGTAGTTTATCAGCTCAAGAACAGGTACCAACAATGATATATAATATATGAGTACTTAAGCATAGCTCAAAAATAGGTGCCATCAATGTAATATAGCACGTATAATGTTATATAGTACTTAAGTACTTTATCAGAGCTCAAGAACAGGTAAAACAATGATATACAATACGTGAGTACTTTATCAATATAGATATAAATATTATAAATCTTAATACTACGTTTTCGTTAGAAACATGAAATATTAGAATGTAAGAAGTATGTATTTAGTATTTTACATTATTCGATGAGGGTAACATCTTTTCGAAACTGCGATAAGGCATAAATGTGGTACCAAGTTACTATTCATTATTGTAAGCCATACCATATTCACAGACATGCCCTTACTGCAGAAAAGTATACCCAGTTGAAGTACATAATTATATTACATAATATATATATATACACACACACACACACACACATATATATATATATATATACATATACCTAAATAAACATACATACATACAAACATATACATATACAATATAAATATATATCATATATGTGCGTGTGTGTATATAATCCATTCTATATAGCCACTGTATGGGAATGAGCTACTGAGGCGCCATAGAGAATAAAGCAGACAGCTAGACGGAGAAATTAAAAGCTCTCTTTCTTTTCCGACAAAGACAATATCTTCTCTTACCCCAGACCTTCCTCATTCACCCCCCTCCCCCCCAACTAAGCCTCAGCCTATCTCCTGTGGCCGCAATCCCCCCACCCCACCCCCCGCCCCCGCGAAAACGAGATTTCAATCTCAGCGTGGCTCCATAAAGAGCAGGAAACTTTTGCTGGAGATTCCGGAAGTTTGTTTTGTTATATCATTAAGGCCGCAGTATCTCGAAGGCTCTTCAAAAAAAAAAAAAAAAAAAAAGAAGGACATAAACAAACGCAGATGTAAGAGTATATGTGTATGTGTGTTAGTGTTAAGGGGGAAATGAGTCTAGCGCTTTCTAGCTGCTTCTGTTCGATTTATTATATATATAAAAAAAAAAAAAAAAAAAAATCTGACGAGCTGGGATGACTTTTATGAATGGAAGAGATTCCATAAGATGAATTTTATGAATGAGCTTAAGGTATTAGGGAAGGATTTTAAACGCTATTAATCTGATTGGGAAGACTTTTTTTATTAGGAGATTCATTAATATCTTTTTTTTTTTTTAGTCAACTAATGAATGAAAAACGTGTACGAGATTATTCTATGATTGGAACCTTGTTAAACAAGGGATTATTTTTATACAAATATTTAACACAAACAAGATATCTAAAGGAGACTTTAAGACATAATTGTTACTTCGGAGGAAACTCTTTGTATCATGGGTATAAATGTCACTAATCATGACTTAATTTATGCTAATAGAGATGATTTTATCAATGGAAACATGATGAATATTTATGGGAAAGGAATAAAGAGTATTTACAGGAAAGAAATAAGGAATATTTACGGGAAAGGAATAGGAAATATTTACGGGGCAAGGAATAAGGAATATTTAAGGAAAAGAATAAGGAATATTTACGGGAAAGATATAAGGAATATTTACGGGAAGGAAATAAGGAATACTTACGGGCAAAGGAATAAAGAATATTTACGGGGAAAAAATAAGGAATATTTACGGGAGAGAAATAAGGAATATTCTCGAGAAAAGAATAAGGAATATTTACGGTAAAGAAATAAGGAATATTTACGGGAGAGAAATAAGGAATATTTACTGGAAAGAAATAAGGAATATTTACGAAAAAATAAGGAATATTTACGGGAAAGAAATAAGGAATATTTACGGGAAAGAAATATGGAATATCTACGGGAAAGAAATAAGGAAAATTTACGGGAAAGAAATAAGGAGAATTTACGAGAAAGAAATAAGGAATATTTGCAGGAAAGAAATAAGGAATAATTAGGGGATAGAAATAAGGAATAGTCAGGGGAAAGAAATAAAAAAAATTTACGGGAAAGAAATATCACACAAGGAAGATTTTAATGAATGGGAATAATTCACTTGGGATTGTTATATGAATGGAAAAGACTTCTTGGGGATGACCATACAAGTTGGGATATTCTATAAAGGCTGATTTCATGCACAGGAGTAACTACCATAGAAGATTTTATGAGGGCGAAAAATGTATTAAAAACTATATAATAAAAGTGAACAATATCAATAAATAATGGGATTCAGCCATTAAATGTTCATTCAAGACTGAGTAAATTTAGTAAAGAAAACTTCACACACTGGAAGCCTTTCAAAATAAATTCATAAATTGGAATAATGTTTAGTTAAGATTCTATGAATATTATTAATCTATTAGGAACCATTTATGAAAATTTCTAGCCTTCTAAAATAATCGACCATGAAAAGACTATGAATTGAAGAGATATAATTAGTAATAATTCAATTAATAGAAGAAGCATACTAAAGTTTAAGAAAAAGGAATAATTTACAAGATAAAGATAGAAACAAACAAACAAAAACTTCCATCGAAGTTTGAATAGAAAATTAATTCCATATATCATATTGTTTTTTCTTTCTTTCTTTCTACTTTTTGAGATATTCAGAACCAACCAAGATGAAAGGTAAGAAGATATAATGGGGGGGAAATAATCTTTTCAGGCATTCTTCTTCTAACGAATGGCAAGGAAGAATATAAGAATAAGAGTCTGGGTCTTCTGTCAAAGCTTTTGTTCTATGGGAGGATCTTCACAGGTTCTTCTTGAAAGACCCAATTCAGCTCCAGGGTAATGACAGAAAGGTGGGGAGGGGGGGGGTTTAGGAAAATAATATACTAATTCTTTCAGAATATCCTTCAATACTATTGCTGTTTTCCCACCAGCAACAAAACCTCTCTCTCTCTCTCTCTCTCTCTCTCTCTCTCTCTCTCTCCTGATTTTTCCTTTATTTTCTCTACGCTAACGTCCTGATTCTTGCTTCCAATGTCAGATTCATCCCGTCCATTCTCTCTCTCTCTCTCTCTCTCCTGATTTTTCCTTTATTTTCTATACGCTAATGTCCTGATTTCTTGCTTCCAATGTCAGATTCATCCCGTCCATTCTCTCTCTCTCTCTCTCTCTCTCTCTCTCTCTCTCTCTCTCCTATTCCAGCAGTCGATAGAGAACAAATGCTTTTGACCCCTGAAGCGAAATGAGCAAGGAAAAGATTAGAAGAGTGTTGGTAAAAATTCCGTCGCATAAGCATTGATTCAACTTCTAAACTGATGTGAGAGAGAGAGAGAGAGAGAGAGAGAGAGAGAGAGAGTATTGCATTGGTGATCATTATTCAGCTAATATATACAGTATATCAGAGTATCATGACTGGAAATGGGTGCGCCAACTTTGTAATACTTTGCCCATAGTTGTTAAGTCTCTTTCTCTTTCTACACACACACGCCCACACACACATACGTACACACACATACGTACGCACACCCCACGACAAAATGAAAGCAGCTGTTCTAAAATTTGGTAACATATAAAAACAAAATATAGTCACCAACCTTAAAGGAGGTTTTCACCAAAGACAATAAAAAAGAAAGTCTTGGGAAAAAAGACGGTCAAATTTTGAAAGATTTTTATGAATGGAAGTCATTGCCTTTATAAGTGGAAATTATTAGGAATAACGCAGAGAGTAAAAATCTTATGAAAGAAATCTTATGATTAACATCATAGAATAAAACTATTCAAATCATTTGTAAAATATTTACTGTATATGTTTAAGCTAAGAATCTATATAAAAATAAAAATTTCAAATTTACTTTGCGACTCAAGAATGAACCTCTAACTCGAGAATAAGAAAAAAAATAATCCGAAATAAATTAAAAAAAAAATCTATGAATGAACTCTAACTCCAGAATAAAAAAAAAAAATAATCCGAAATCAACCCCAAAAAATCTATGAATGAACTCTAAATTCTCTTTAAATAGATTTTCGTAAATCATTTCTGAATGAAAACTTCCATCAACTTTAAATATATGTCCGTATCATATATGAATAAATTTCAATATCCCACTTTGAATGAAGCTATCACTAATAGAATCGAGGTGCAGCTTTAGAAATAGTGAGCCTTTAATAATTGAACCCTCTGAATAGGTTCCCCCATCTGGTCCCATTCAAGCCATTGAACCTGAGCGCAGTCCATTCATGATTTTTCATTTATTTTCTCTACGCTAATCTTCCTGATTTCTTGCTTCCAATGTCAGTTTCATCCCGTCCATTTCTCTCTCTCTCTCTCTCTCTCTCTCTCTCTCTCTCTCTACCGCTAATGTCCTGCTTTCTTGCTTCCAACGTCCAGTTTCATCCGGTTTCCTGAGTTCTTGCTTTCCAATGTCAGTTTCATCCCGTCCATTTCACTCTCTCTCTCTCTCTCTCTCTCTCTCTCTCTCTCTCTCTCTACGCTAATGTCCTGCTTTCTTGCTTCCACGTCAGTTTCATCCGGTTTCCTGAGTTCTTTGCTTCCAATGTCAGTTTCATCCGTCCATTCACTCTCTCTCTCTCTCTCTCTCTCTCTCTCTCTCTCCTGATTTTTCATTTATTTTCTCTACGCTAATTTCCTGATTCTTGCTTCCAATGTCAGTTTCATCCCGTCCATTTCTCTCTCTCTCTCTCTCTTCTCTCTCTCTCATGATTTTCATTTATTTTCTTTACGCTAATGTCCTGATTTCTTGCTTCCAATGTCAGTTTCATCTCTCTCTCTCTCTCTCTCTCTCTCTCTCTCTCTCTCTCATGATTTTCATTTATTTTCTTTACGCTAATGTCCTGATTTCTTGCTTCCAATGTCAGTTTCATCTCTCTCTCTCTCTCTCTCTCTCTCTCTCTCTCTCTCTCATGATTTTCATTTATTTTCTCTACGCTATGGTCCTGATTCTCTTGCTTCCAATGTCAGTTTCATCCCGTCCATTTCACCACATACTCTCTCTCTCTCTCTCTCTCTCTTCCTCTCTCTCTCTCTCTCTTCGCCATCTAGAGGCTAAAATACAACCATCCATTTCAGAAAGCGAATACTGGTTAATCTACGAGGTTCTATAACAGGTATTTCCTTCCACTCGTATTCAACTCCCACGATTCACTTACGTTACGCCTACTTTCCATTGAACTGAAATGTAGATTAAAGAACAAAAAACATTAAAGCCATTGTTTGCTTTGCAAGGCGAGAGAAATTTGGTGATACATAAGTGTAAAATCAAGTTAGCGTGGTGAGATAAGTAACCTCAATGTTTTGAAATCTTAAATGTTGAATTCTCGGCTTTCACTATCGAAATAATCACAAGGCCCGACGTCGATTAGCTTCACTGGTCGTTCTAATTTCCTTCCGGGAGTGAATTTTTATTAAATAGGCATAACTATGAGCATACAGTAGTAGAAAAATGAACACGAATTCGCCTAAGTTCATATAAACATATGAGCATATAGGAGATATTTATTTTAATGTTATTACTCTTCTTAAAATATTAAATTTTCCTTGTTTTCTTTCCTCACTGGGCTATTCTTTCCCCGTTGGAGCCTCTGGCTTATAGCATCCTGCTTTTCCAAATAGCATTGTAGCTTAGCTAGTAACAACAATAATAGTCATAACATAAAAACATGCATACTTAGTATACTTACCAGCAGGTGGGTTTTATATCCGACAATGACATACTTATAATAAATAATATTTTGTGGAAAACTGTTAAAATTCATTTAAATACAAAATCCAACAAAAGAAAAAGTGACAAAGCCATGGGGACCATGCGAGTGGTGCAATTGCAGCGGACCCCGATTACTGGGCAAATATACGGTGCAAATTTTCTCACGGGACTATTACACTTTTGCTTGTTAAACGCTGTTAACCAATCAAGTTCTCGCGCGTCAAATGCCGGTCGCTTAATAGAGTTGAAAAGGGAGACTCAATACTGTATCCTCTTTTTTTTCCTCTTTTTTTTTTTTTTAACCAACGAGTTATAAAAAATTCGTCTTTAATTTTATTCATTGGAAAAGAGAAATTATCGGCCGGTTTGCTCTTAGATTTTAAATTACTACTAGTAGTAATAACAACAACAAAAGTAAAGATGATAATAATTATATAGAAAGCTGGGAAGAAAACTAATAACTGGAAAAAATAATATTTCTCAAACTCCTTTAACAATATCACGTGATATCCTGATTAGATATTATTTACAGTATTTATTCAGTATATAAAAGTACACATGAATACACCCAAACCCCCAGGACCTTAAAGTACACAACGCCATATAAATATTTACAGTTCTTATTTTTGTAATCTTAAGGGCTCCACACCTTAAGATTACAAAAATAATTTCGAGTTTCGACTATAATATTGATCTAACGTCGAGAAAGAGAAATGAACCCCATTTTGGAACTTCACTCCTAAAGTTTTATGTTTGTTTTCCCTTCCATAAACTTCCAGTAGCAACAACAATTCTTGCAAGGGACTGGAAAAAGCAATTCACTTCTCTGTATGCAAATTTCATTTGCAATGGTTTTGATTTTATTCTCCTTTCTGTGCCTCTTCCAGATTAACAGAGAGCTGTGTAACCCTCATATCTTCTTCCATGACTTTGATAATTAGTTCTGGAAAACCATTTTCTTCTTTACCTACAGCAAAACATGCTAATTTTATATATATATATATATATATATGTGTGTGTGTGTGTGTGTATATATAAATTTACATAGATGTATACACATATATATACACGCACATATATATATACATGTGTATATATATATATATATATATATAATATATATATATATATATATATATGCGTTCAAATGTGTAAGAGAGAGAGAGAGAGAGAGAGGTGATGTTAGTAAATGTCTCCCTAATCTAGTCAAATATATCTAATTCAAAACAGTGTCTATGACTCAAGTTTATTTTCTAAAATATTTGAATATAATACATAACGGCCTAACCAACTTCTGAATTTTGTTTCAACAAGAATCTTTGAATATTCTTAAACTGAAATTTATCGAATTCTGAGAATTAATTTTCCTTCCTTTTGGAAAATCCTTTAAAGTTGACCGCTGTGAATACCATCAAGAGCTAAGCTATGCAACTTTATATCGTCTTAAAGCTAAAGAATGTCTTGGAAATTGCATTAAAAAAAATAAGAATTATTATAAAGGTAATTTTTTGGCTGTTATGAAGAAGAAATGTATTTCTAGTGTTGTAACAATAATGGTCATGAGTGACTATGAAAAGAAATTGCTATTCTGGAAATGAAAATTTTAGCTCAAGTTCTAAGAATCATCTGACTTGTACAGTTGGACACATGAATTTCTGGCACACCTCGCTGTAAGGAAATCCAACATGTCCACACCCTTACTACCCGGCAGGTAACTAAACAGATAGTGTGAGGATATATGCCATAAGTGGTGGGTGGGGCTAAACACAGGAACTCGCCGCACAGTTAGGGTATGACATGGTGTACTTCTTAAGAGCATTTTGCCTGGAATTCGTGTCTAACAGTAACTGTAAATTAAAAACGAGTTAAAAAATCAGCTCGAGACGTTGCTTTCATAGTCTCGAGAACTTATACTATATTTAGCTTCGTCAAGGAGATTATTCTAAGAATTGGTTTGCTTCTTTGTTTGCAAGACCGCAAAAAAAAAAAAAAAAAAAAAAAATAAATAAATAAAAAAAAATGAATAAAAATCATCTGCAATTATTATCTGCAGATATATATTTCTAATTACCAAGGGAAAGGGGGGCGCTTTGTGAAAACAAACAACTAGATTTAAAAGGCTGCAACGTTAACTTTTAGGGAGAATTTTTCTTTTTGGCCGGATGAAGGCTAAGCCAGGCGGAAGTTTACCGTCTCCAAACGATCTAGTTAGATATGGATTGTGCATCCAACCTGTGGTGCTATGACAACGAAAGAGGACGATAGAATGCCTATCTTGAATGTACACATATCAAACGAATTAATATAATACAATAAATATTTTATTGATAGTGCGAAGGCTCTGATTTCCATGATATGGTCACCAGTCCAAAGTTAAACCTCAGACCTTACAAATGTGGGCCCTTTATACATGAAATTACAGCAAATATCATCATGCCCAAAGATCCAGGAAATCCCTTTTGATAAAATACAGAAGAATAATTTCAAAACTAGCAAATGAAAAATAAAACACTTCAGACGAGAAAGAATCCAGAACACAGTTGCAGAAAAATTCCAACAGAGGTCACAGAACTGAGTCACAGAATGATGTTATAACCCCACAGGTCAAGAGGGAAGAAGAACTAATAATTAAGCCTGGAATTAATAGTCTCCCAAAACTAATCAAGAAAAAAGTTAACATTATCAGAAACTCGAAACTTGAAAGAATTCTTGCAAGAAAAAACTAAAAGAAACATAGATTATAAACTCCTATAACGCAATTTTTGTCTCTATTCGTTTAACATTAGTCATTCCTAGGAGCAATTCTTCCAAATGCTCTCGAAAGTCGGATATTCATTACAAAACATTAATCATATTCTTCACACCCCACCTTTGTCTTGGCAAAATATTTCTTAACATCCATGTGCATACCAACTAAATTTTCCTTTCAAGCTTTTATTTCTGAAAATCTAAGCGTCAAAATGGAAGTATTTGGAAAGAAACTGCCGATGACGACAAAATTAATAAAATAAAATCTGTGATAAATCTAACCAAATTTACTATAAAATAACCCTATATCAAATGTGATAAGAAACGCCAAATGAACAGATACAATAACAAAATTTACTTATTTTACCTTTTTATTTCCAGGGGGAAAATTAAAGATAATTATCATAATAAACAAGACACACACACCCTCAAAAAAAATCTATTTTCCAGTTACACAAACATTTACATGATATTGGAGTTCCCAAAATGTTTGCAATTCCTAATCTAAATACCCGGCCGATGGCACCGACTATTTACAGCCTTTTTCGCAGACTCAGCAATAACACATTCCGGTTTTACAGTGCCTGGCCATGTATTTCTTCGCTTATGCATAGATTATGATAAGACGTTTTCCGAGAGCTAATGGCCAGTGCTTCTGCATCTAGTCAGGGGAATTCTATGAGAGAGAGAGAGAGAGAGAGAGAGAGAGAGAGAGAGAGAGAGAGAGAAGGACTCAGGTACGTCTGTTTTGTTACGATTGAGACTTCTATTGAACCACAGGAAACGTCACTGCTTAGCGATCTGCCGGATTGGGGTTCGAGTCACGCTCATGCTCGATAGTTTCTTGTAGTGTCGGCAACCTCACCATCCTTGTATGTTAAGGATGGGGGGAGACTATAGGTCTACCTCCCAAATCAACAGCAGCCATTGACTGGCCCTCCCTGGTCATAGTTTGGATGGGAGAGGGGGCTTGGGCGCTGATCATATGTATATAGGGTCAGCCGCTAGTGCACTGACACTGTCCTTTGCTTTTGCCATTCATGAGCGGGCTTTGATCCTTTAACCTTTAAACAAGACTAATTTCAACGATTTTTTTTTATTACTCTCAACGAATCTTTTTTCAACGAACTTCAACGAAAATTTTGTTTGACAAATTTTAACAAAAGTTTTTGACTAATTTCAACGAAACTTGGCGAAGTCTTTATAATTTTCTCAAGAACAACAGGGATACAGTTAGTCAAATTAAAATTAAACCATGTTCATCTAATGCAATTCGACTTTGTACAAACTATAGCCCCAAAACCAAAGGCAAATGTTCAATAAAGGTACAAATATAATTAATTCTATAGTATGTGCAACATGATAGTTCTTGTGAGAACAGAGGCCCATTCGCCTCAAATCAAAAGTTAAATTGAGAACTGTTAAATACTCCTTTTATTACCAAGTAATCATTAAAACTAATAAGTTAATTGTGTATAGGATAAGTTATTACTCTCTTTCTACCAAAATAAAATAAAGATTAATTCCTTTTATTATAATCATATTTAATCCTTTTATAAACAAACGCTATGTGATTATTAAGTACCTTAAATGATCTTAGAATTCTTTGAAAAGTAAAGACTTCTATCAGCAAAAAAAAAAAAAAAAAAAAAAAAAAAAAAAAAAATTGGTGATTATAAATTTTTTCTAGCTAACATATAAAGATGGCAATCTCCATCTAAAAAAACATTTGCTGAGAACCTGCAGGATAACACTATCTAGTATTGAGTACACTATGCAGATTAAAAGAGAATATGTAATTCATATATACATATAATTATACATATATACATATATATACACACACACACACATATATATATATATATATATATATATATATATATATATATATATATATATATATGTATATATATATATACAGAGAGAGAGAGAGAGAGAGAGAGAGAGAGAGAGAGAGAGAGAGAGAGGAGAGAGAGAGAGAGAGAGAGAGAGAGAGAGAGAGAGAGAATATGTACATTTTTGTTCCCTAATTAAAAGCGAAATGAAGTACCTACTTAATAACACATGAAAAAAAAAAACTTTGATAATTAGCAATGTTCTCGGCAGTGAAAACTAATATAATAACACGGTAAAGGAACTACACATTAATTTGTTCTTGCAGAACTACTGTTCAACTAATTCACACGGAAAAACATTTTCACAGAGGTGGGGATCGCAGGTGGAAAATACTGATGGAAAACTTCTACTATTAATATTATGAGGATCCAAATCCTCATTAACATTTTTGTAAAAATGTATTAAAAATGTACTTCCCCTTTAAATTACTTTTTAAAAAAAATAAATGAAAGTGGATATGCTTCCATATTCTGCTCATCAAACCAAAATAAGAAAAATTAAAACTACTTATCAAACCAAAATAAGAGTAATTAAAACCACAATCGACCAACACATCAACCAAAACAGAGGAAATTAAAACCCTTCACTAATCAAACTAGAATAAGTCAAATTAAAACACTATACTCATCAAAACACAATGTGCATCCATCACTAAAAGCTTCTGACAGTCTTAATCCCTCAGCAAGTAATATCTATTCTTTGGTTTAAAACTGTTTTCAATAATCAATTTCCAACCCTACTTTCCTTCTTAAAGGAAAAATTCCCCTTCAATTCCCATCCACCCGTTTCTCTATTTCCACAGTTTATCAGGTCTACTTCATTTCCTTATTTCTTTTTTTTTTCGGAAAAGGATTACCATTTCCATTCCGGAGAACTGCGCATGCGCACTGATACGTCCCATATCACACTGACAGATGAAAGGATGGAAATCCATTGCTTCGTTGGAGAAGAAAAAAAAAGCCTTCCTAAAAACTCATTGGTTGTTCGTGCAGAGGATTAATCTTGCCTGGCTTAAAGAACTATAGCTTGATTAAAAGGGGGTTCGGAGGTAACAAGCCTCTGTTAAGTTAGATATATCAGCATGTAAAAACAAAATAATCTCTCCGTAAGGGTCGCTTATCTTGATTAAGGTTTCTTTCAAAATATATCCAACTGTTGACAGTTACAATACCCAGAGATAATCAAATCTTATTACACCAAATAATATTTTAATACTATCAGAATAATAAACAAACTGAAATAAATAACCTCTCCAGTTTCTTACAGTCGTAAAAACTGTAATTGATAGATTATAAATACTTCCAGAAACTTTCATAACTTTATTTTATTTTATATCTATAATTGCCATTTACTCTATTAATATCCAATCGACTTACTATGATATTAAGCGTCGAAGATCATAATCATTAAGACACTAGACAAAAAATCCCTCATAGCTAATTCCACTTATACACACATACAAACACACATACACGTATGTATATATATATATATATATATATATATATATATATATATATATATATATATAATATCTACATATATACATATATATATATATATATATATATATATATATATATATTATAGCTATATACGTATATATATACACACACACACATATAATATATATATATATATATATATATATATATATATATAAACCACAAGGATCCTGACAGATTTCGCACGAGACATTTTGAAAGGATTAAAGTGCTTTCATTAATATATATTCATGGCTAAACAAAATACTGCATACTTTTTGGTTTCTAAAAAGTGTGTACTTTGTTGTCATGCAAGTGTGAGCATTGGAAATATCTGCTACTATATATACGTCCTGCCAATGACGTTCTTATAAGTCAAACTGAGAAGGGCCATGCCACCTGTTTAATTTTATTCTGGTATTTTTTCATCTAAATAACAAAGAGTTCACGCGAGTCATACAGTTACAAACACACACACACACACACACACACACACACATATATATATATATATATATATATATATATATATATATATACATGCATGTATATATATACTGTATATATATAATATATATATATATATGTATTTTTGGGCTCAAGCCATGTCGTCCTGATGGAAGTTCCTATAGGGTAGCTTCCTAGGGTATATTACAACTACGGCGATATTCCCAGAGAATTTACCTTAAGGTACCAGAATTCTAACTCCTGGAGCGAGTATCCCTCGTGAAAGGGATATCGCGACATATCAGAGGACGTATTCTAGACACGTCACATGGCAATCTACGACCTGAACAGAGATTCGTCTCGTAGGAGGGAGATTGACGAGATACGAATTCGGGAAAGAAAAAGGGGAGCCGCTCCCAAGGCTTCCCTATCCCCCGATTCGTATGCGTGCCTGGCGCCAATCCTGGCGCCATCTGTATTCCTTTTTGCGTAGCTTAACAACTCGGTGTTTTTTCCTGTTTTTCTCGCAAATCTTGGATTTATTCAGCTTTTCATGGCTTCTTCGTCTTCGTTGACCTCGGATAAGTTGAGTATAGTGTCTGTTATGTATAAATGTAGGCTCTTGGTAAAATTTTGAGTGATTAATAGATTAATCTTTGATACAAGAGCCGTAGCCTACCAGAGGTGTCCTGGACACTGTCACTCGCTAGGTATAAATTAGTTAGTCAGAGTGACATTCCTGGTTGTTTTGCTTAATAAAATTTAGCTATTTAGCTTTACATAGGATTTCCTTTCGTGCTTAGTATTATTTGGCGAAGTATTCGCCATTCTGGCCTACGCTAGGCCATGTAGCCTAGTCGTTTGGTCCTAGTACTTAATGCATGATTATGGTTTTTCCGAGTGTAATTAAAATTTTATTGAAGCTTTAGGCTATATTTTATACATGTTAGACTGTGTGGAATATTTCCAAGATTGTATACGTGAGAGTTTCGGTGAATTAGGTAATCGATTCTCTTGGTGCCTAGGCTAATTGCTTATGGAGCCTTAGTATACTTTAATCATACTCCCCGGTTGCTTTCTTTTCTTCGGAGAAGGTATGCAATCCCTTTCCCTCTGTTTAAGCCTTGGGCTTATCCCTAAGTGTTTTTTTCCGAATTTATTTTCGATAAAACTATACTAGGGTGTTACTGTACCTTCCTGTTCCAGCAGAGTCTGGTTCAAAGAGGGTCAGAACAACAGAGTTTTTAGTCTGAGTCCGTGTTGTTTGGCTTGGGGCAGAGTCTCCCTCGCTGACCTAACACTTACAAAGGGAGCTGAGCTCCCTTAGGTCACTGTCGAAGGTTTCTGTAGTTATGATTCCTTCTTGTGTGATCGACCAGACTAAGTCCTGTTGCTGTTCTCGGGAGGATAAATCTTCCCTTGGGAGTTGCAACGCCTTCCTTGCTTTGGTGCTCTGGAAGCTGGCAGGTATTATACTACTGCGCTGGCCCTTTCCCTTAGATCTCCCTTAGGCTAAGACAGAGTTCTTGGCTACGGGTGATCTGTCACTAAAGCAAGGTTGGCAGGACCCTCTTGTCCTTCCCCTCTATCTCCGTAATGGCCTAGCCATTACTGTACTGTACCTTGCCGGCCGGCAGAGCTGGCCGGCAGGGGTATTACTGTACCATATGTCATTCTACTTCTGGACCTAGTATAGGTTGGGATTTGGATTGACTAAGCCCATTGCCGGCCGGCAGAGACGCTGGACGGCAAGGGTCTTATGTTTTCGAGTGCTGCCCGGACCTCTCTTGGTCCCTCATCCATGCCTGCCGGCAGAGCCGGACGGCATTGGTCAAGGAAGCCTGAATTAAGTTTCTCCCCTTCCTTATATGCACTCTTTCGGTTGCCGGGCTGGGGGGGTTGTGTACACTCTTATCCCGGCATCCATTCTATTTTCTTCTAGTGCTGTACCTGTCCCGGCAGCCGGCCTATGAGGCCGGCAGCCGGGCAGGGGTAGTCTTCTGGTTCTTTTGCTGCCGGCTGGCATCGGTCTTGTACCTTTGCCGGCCGGCTTATGTCAGTCCTTGTCTGCCGGTCACCAAGAGTGTGGCCGGCAGCTGGGTACTACCTTGTGTAGTTGCTGGCCGGCAATCATTGCCGGCCAACACTGGCTGTTGCTGGCCGGCAGCTGCTGCCGCCGGCACAGGCATTTGAACCAGAGGGCTGCCGCCCTATAGCTGTTAAGTAGTATACTTTAAAGCTAATTGTGGTGTGTGCCGGCCGGCAAAGGCAGGCCGGCACACATCCTCCTATACTGTACTAGTATTCTTCTGTATAGCATATACAGTAAGAAGAAAACTATAGTAAAAGTTTAGGTACAGCACTGTATCTTCTAACACTATTGTGTTTTCTTACACAGCCCTTTGCTGTTGCCCTCAGACAGGAAGCAGAGTTCTTCCCCGTCTATTATCCAGGATTTTTAAAATCATTGCCTAGGTGTGAGCTCCACCTGTTTCCTATGGAAACCTTGCATTGGTTACTCTAGTAGAGATAAACCATTTTTGATTTTATTATCTGGAAGGCTGCAACAATGGGTTGTGAGGGAAACACAAGTGTGTGTCTTTCATTTATGAATTGTTATGCTATACTATGCATATCCAGTGATACATAGTTCACTTGATACTCATGGAAATTTCTTCTCTTTACAGAAGGACACTCCGAAGTGGGGAAGTGCTTTCTGCAATGTCAGCAGCAAGAACCTCTGCGGACATGAGTTTTGTAGGAGACACGCAGCATACGCTGTCTCCAAGGATGATCTCCGGTATTGGGACCCTCAGGTATGTACTGTGTGCACTAACCTGATTAATGAGACATTTAAATAGCTAGGAAGAAGCTTCGTACCTGGGTAAGGGGCTTCCAAAAGTACACTTCTGGCCCTTATCTTCCAAGTGAGAAGATGAGGGCGTATCTTTTCCCTAAGGCATCAGCTGAGGCAGTGATTCCCAGCCTCAAGAGGAGATCCCCTAAGTTCAGATCCAGGTGGATGCTGAAGTCGCGGTCGCGATGCAAGACATCCAGCTAAATGACAGGATATCTGATGTGGACGGGTGTCAGGAGGAAGACCTCCTTGCAGAAGCCCAGGATGAAGTTCAAGTCCCTCTACATCGGCCGGTCTCCCAGTAGAGCTGGGACAGGCCCTCTCTTCTATTGTTGGAATGATCCAACAAATGCAGAAGGAGAATCAGGAGAAGGCGGCTGCAATGGAACTGCGAATGCAGTGCCTTGCAGAATCACATGGGCCCCAGAAAAGCTCAATGTGAAAGACCTTCCTTTGTGCTCGGATGCTAACCCATGGAGGTATGCTGAGCACATGTCGATGACGACTGGAAAGATCGTCATCTCGGATATGCTGGGCTCAGTTCCCCTGGAGGGTGGAATTCTGGCCCAGCAAGGCACCATATCCGGACTGTTATGTCCGGCTGAGGAAGGAACCCAGCTTCAAAGGAGGAGGCAGAGCCGAAGGAAGTCATAGTGATGACCATGCTAAGGCTCAAGCTCTACTTTCATCTTCGATGAAAGAGAGGGGCTTCTCTAACTCAAAGGTAGCTGCATTGAATAGGAAGCTCCCTTCCTTTGTGTCCTCGCCTACTAGAGCCTTCCCCCTTTTTACAGAAAGGGTTTCTGGCTGTACTAAAAGCAATCGAGGCCGGCAAGTCTTGCCCCTCCCTAGAGGAGTGTAAAACCCTTGTCGCTGGCCCTGCCTATGGACCACAAAGATTGGAAGGACGTCCATCTTACGTTCTAAGTGGAAAGTTGGAGGCTGATATTGCCGGACGTCAGTTCGGCAAGGACCCCCCCTAAGCTGTCTGACTTTCTTTTGCGAAGTGAGCTCGATACAAAAGAAAGACTGACTGCCTCAATGTCTCTTCAGACTACTCTCGAGACGATGGCAAGTGACCCCAAGGTCCATGAAATGTTCATGGTAGTGGCCAAGCCTCATCTGGCCACAGTGACGAAGGACCTTTATGGCTTCGTCAAGGCAAGGAGAGCTTGTAGGGAGTTCGTGTTTACCTCGGCTACAGTGAGGCACGAGCTAAAGAAACTAATCTCCTCCAACATTTGGGGAAAAGACCTTTTTCCCTACCGACTTGGTCAAAGAAGTTTTTGATAAAGCCACCTTGGAGAATAGAAACCTTCTCCAGAAGTGGGACCTGGCTATCAAAAGAAAGTCTTCCCCGGATGAGGGTCCTCAACCAAAGAGGAAGACTATGAGGACTAGGCTACCGTCTCGGCCAGCCAAGCCTCTTAGACAGCAACAGCAACTGCAATTGCCATTGCCCCCAGTGCCCCAGATCGTGGCACAAACCCCGACCACCTTTCAGTGGGTACCCCAGGCCGTGTCGACACAGTCCACGGCATTCACCCCAGCGTTCGAAGGGCAGTCTACTTCCTTCCGAGCAAAGCCTAGAGGAGCAGCCAGAGGCTCGTCTAGACGCCCCTCAAGGGGAAGGGGATTCAGGGGTGGTCGTGGTCAGGAAGGCAAGACCTCAGGACGGCAGTCCAAGTGAGGTGATACCGGTAGGAGGGAGACTTCTGAAATTTCGGGATCGGTGGACCTTCGATCCCTGGGCCCACAGCCTACTCAAGAATGGATTGGGCGGGAGCTGGTACAGCACTCCACCCCCGTACCTTCGGTTTTTTTTCCAACACTCCACCCCCGTTATGGAGGAGTACGTTCAGAGAACGGTTGGAGAAAAAGGGTGAAGCCCATCAATTTCTAAGGGAGGCTGTTTTGTGTTCCCAAGAAAGACTCGGAAAAGCTCAGAGTCATTCTGGACTTGTCGCCACTTAACAAGTTCATAGTGAATTGCAAATTCAAAATGCTAACACTGCAACACATAAGGACCTTACTGCCCAAGAGGGCATATTCCGTCTCTATAGACTTGTCAGATGCCTACTGGCACATTCCAATTAGCCATCGACTCTCCCCCTACCTAGGGTTCAGGCTACAGCGAAGACTATACGCCTTCGGAGCCATGCCATTCGGGCTAAACATAGCCCCAAGGATTTTTACGAAGCTTGCGAGCGTAGCTCTCAAACAATTTCGCCTAAAGGGAATTCAGGTAGTAGCCTACCTGGACGACTGGTTGGTGTGGGCAGCATCCGAGACAGAATGCTTGCAAGCTTCCAGTCAGTGATCCAGTTCCTAGAGTACCTAGGCTTCAAGATCAACAGAAAAAGTCTCGACTTTCTCCATCTCAAAAGTTCCAGTGGCTAAGATCCACTGGGACCTTTTGTCACACCGTTTCTCCACCCCAGCGAAGAAAAGGAAGGAGATAGCGGGTTCTGTCAAGAGACTTCAAGATTCCGAAAGGATATCAAGACACGAGCAGGAGAGAGTACTGCGCTCTCTCCAGTTTGCTTCGGTGACAGACCCAGTGCTAAGAGCACAGCTAAAGGATGCAATCGGAGTTTGGAGAAGTTATGCATCAAACGCGTGAAGAGATCTGAGAAGACCAGCCGCTTCGGCTAAGTACTCTTCTCAGGCCTTGGTCCCAAGCCAGACATCTATAGAAGTCAGGTTCTTCTTCAGCCACCTCCCCCGTCGGTGACGATTCACTCAGACGCCTCAAAGGAGGGATGGGGAGGTCACTCTCATCGGAAAAAAGTCCAGGGGACTTGGTCCAGGCTATTCAAGACCTTTCTCATAAAACTTTCTAGAAGCTAGGGCAGTGCTCCTTACCTTAAAGAAAGTCTCCCCGCGTCATTCGTTCCACATAAAGTGGTAATAGACAGCGAGGTAGTTGTAAGATACTTGAATCGACAAGGATCGAGGTCACCACCTCTCAACCAGGTGATGTTGGCCGTCTTCCGATTGGCGGAAAAGAAGAAGTGGTACCTGTCGGCAGTTCACCTTCAAGGAGTCCGCAATGTGACAGCGGACGCTCTATCCAGGTTCACACCGATAGAGTCGGAATGGTCCTTAGACGCAGGATCATTCTCCTTCATTCTGAATCAGTCCCAGAACTGCAGATAGACCTCTTTGCGACGAAAGACAACAAGAAGTTGCCCCTGTACGTGCCCCGTACGAGGACCCCTTAGCGGAAGCAGTGGACGCGATGTCCCTCGACTGGAACAGATGGTCCAAGATTTATCTGTTCCCTCCTCACAACCTTCTGTTGAGGGTCCTCAACAAACTGAGATCCTTCAAAGGGTAGCGGCAATAGTGGCCCACAAGTGGCCGAACAGCGTGTGGTTCCTCCTGGCATTGGAACTGTAGCTGAAGTTTGTACCACTACCAGATCCAGTTCTGACCCAGCGAGTCCAGAAGTCAACTGTCTGCGCTTCATTACAGAAAACCCGGACCCTGCAGTTCATGATTTTCTCTCCCTAGCGGTGAGAAAGCGTTTCGGGATTTCGAAAGCCAGTATAGACTTCATTGAGGAATATAAATGCAAATCTACTAGAAGGCAATATGAGTCATCTTGGAGAAAATGGGTGGCCTTTTGTCAAGGCGAAGATTCCGCAGGAGATCTTGACAGACTTCTGCTTATCTTTTTTCCCCACCTCCATGGTCAAGGGTTGGCAGCGAACACGATTTCAGCGTGTAAGTCTGCTTTGACAAGACCCATTCTATATGCCTTCCAGGTCGACCTAGGTAACGAGATCTTTAATAAAGTCCCGAAAGCCTGTGCTAGGCTCAGACCTTCAGCACCTCCAAAGCCCATTTCATGGTCTTTAGACAAGTTCTTCATTTCGCTTCTCTGTTGAGCAATGAAGAATGTGCGTTAAAGGATTTGACACAAAAAGTTATTTTCCTAATTTGCACTCGCGTCCGGGGCCAGGGTTAGTGAAATTGTAGCCTCTCGAGAGAGGCAGGTCGTGTTCAGTTCCTGGATGGGGAAGAACTGAACCTGTTTCCGGATCCTACGTTTCTCGCCAAGAATGAGTTACCCACTAACAGGTGGGGTCCCTGGAGAATCTGCCCTCTGAAAGAAGATGCATCTCTATGTCCAGTAGAATGCCTAAAGGTCTATCTTCATAGAACTTCAGACTTCAAGGGTGGTCAACTATTCAGGGGAGAAACATCAGGCTCAAATTTATCTCTGAATCAACTCAGAGCAAAAATCACATATTTTATTCGCAGAGCGGATCCTGACAATACACCCGCAGGTCACGATCCGAGGAAAGTTGCCTCATTCTTAAATTTCTTTAATTGCATGGATTTTGAACATCTCCGTTCATACACTGGCTGG
>NC_090747.1:107641157-107646157 GCF_036898095.1 Palaemon carinicauda | reverse complement strand
ATATAGAACTTTAAATCAATATAGCCTTTTTCATAAACACATATTCATACTTTAATAAACCATTACAAACTTGAGAATATATAATGACCTTACTCATCACGTGGGTTCAACCCCCTCTTGGAAATGATCTGGCGAAAACAACAGATAGCAAACTTTATTCTAATATGAAAATGATCTCCAGTAATCTTTACTTAATCATGAATGAACAAATGGAATTACTAATGACTTTTTGTAAAAGTAATTCTGATTTATTCTTACATGCAATAGCTTCATAAAAAAACAAAATTCTATTATGAACGGCGAAATAAAAAGAGAAAAATAATGAATTCGAAATGTTGTTCGACATGGACAAACTGTTCAACATACTTTCAAGTGTTATAATCAACTCAATATATCTTTCAACTAGGGGGGGGGGACTCAGTGGAGCGCAGACCTCCGCTGAGGCAGCTTATTTCTCGACCTTGACCTTTGACTTTAACATGTATTAATCTGCATGGATTTTCATACACTCAAATATGAACCAAGTTTGAAGTCTCTGTGCCAACGATGTCCAAACTTATGGCTATTTACGTGACCTTGAACAATTTGCTTGACCGAGACCTTGAACAATTTGCTTGACATGAACTTAACCTTTGACCATGACCTTCCAAAATTTAATCATCTCCAGCTTTTCGCATAAAAGTTAATTCCTGCATGCTTCATTTCTCTACGACTAAAATTATGGCCAGGAAGCTGTTCACAAACACACACATACAAATTACAAACGCACAAACGGGGGCAAAAACATAACCTCCTTCCAATTTCGATGGCGGAGGTAATAATAATAATAATAATAAAAACGACACAAAACGCTTATAAATTTTTAACATGATGTAGTGCACTCATTTTTATCCTTAACGATGTGTCAATGTGACACCCTCCCCCAAATTCTTGTTTCCAAGCCCCCCCCCCCCACCCCTCCCCCCCTCAACTCAAGTCTCCTACTTCATCATCCTCTCCCCCATATCCCCTGGTCTCCTCCCAGCCTCGTATCATAACGTTGATTTATTAATGCCATCATACTCTTTCGATCTTAAAAAAATGTCACAACCACGCGACCCTGAAATATAAAAAAAAAAAAAACCAACTTACATAATAAACGATTAAATCACGTCCTTCAATGTTCTCTTTTTATTTTATAACATGCGGTCATTTAATATATAATTTGATATGCAATAAATATATCTTCCAAGTACCGTAGTTTGAATTGAATGTTTAAAAGACCTCTATTTTCCTTTCCGTTCTCTCTAAATCATGGTAAGGTTATGTAGTAATTTGAAATACTTATATCCTATTAATGCAGTGTTGCTACAAGTGAAATTTCTCTAATATTTTCCAAATTAATATTCAATTTTGAGCCTATTCTTGTTTTAAATTATAGCAAGTTTATTTCAACAATACTGAGTGGTATTTTATGATCTATCTATTCTTGATTACTTTGAAATATTATTTAGGAGATAATCTATAGTCAGTTATTCAAAAAAGAGTTGAAATAACCTATGATATAACAATCTCCTCTTACAGCTATTACGTTACATATAATCGAAATAACTATCTGATATATTAAAAACGGATATTCCAAACTAATTTTGGAAAATCACTATATTTAGCATAATTAATATTGATAACATAATGATATTTACAATAATAGTGATCATATTAACAACATTACTAATTATACATATATATATATATACATATATACATATATACATATATATATATTATATATATACACATACAGACATACATACATACACACACACACACATATATATATATATATATATGTATATATACAGATATATATAAATATATGTATATATATATATATATATATATATATATATATATATATATTCAACAGAGTATACTTGTATGATAAGATATATTAATTCAAGGTTTCATAACCATGCTATGTTAGTACAAAAGATTTCTATTACACCAGGCTATGTAAAAACTGAGATATATTTTACATTCAATAACAATAATCAATAAATGCAATGATAATCATTCATCTCTTCGCTGAACAAAATTCAATATTTCCATAGTGAAAGTCTCAAGAATTAAACCAAATGGAAAATCAGATTAGGAGAAATAAAAAAAAAAGAAAAAGAAAACTTTCATTTGCCGCATAACTTCTCCACAAATCCGTGCTATCACCGCAACAGAAAAATTTGTTCAATTACAGTTATAATTAGTTTCCTCTGGAAGTTGTAAACAATGCCGGGAGATGAGCAAACAATCATAACAGATTTATCACGGATTACCACTCTCTCTCTCTCTCTCTCTCTCTCTCTCTCTCTCTCTCTCTCTCTCTCTCTCTCTCTCTCTCTCTCTCTCTTTCTCGATATAAGTAACAAAAGCTTTGATGTGAAAAGATAAATGCATTTAGTAACCATTCTGTACATTATAAATTAGAATGTTAAGAATATAAAAAAGAAAGCGAAAAAGAAAAAAAAAGGTAGATGGAAATTTGTAGTAATAAGGTGAGGGAGTTAAGGAAGACACTTCTGGAATAAAAATAAGAATGAAATGACTAAAATGGGAGTAGATAGCTTTAGTAATACTTCGATATCCGACCCAATTTCTCACACAACACTCTCCATTTATTATCATCATTACCAACCACGCTACCCTATTTGAAAAAGTAGGATGCTACCAAGCCCTGAGCTCCTAGAGGGAAAGTAGCCCAGTTAGAAAGGAAGCTTGTATGTGTGTGTGCGTCTGTGTGCGTGTATATATATATATATATATATATATATATATATATATATATATATATATATATATATATATATATATATATATATATATATATATATATATATATATATATATACATGCATGGGTGTGTATACATATCATAAAAATTACATATATATATATATATATATATATATATATATATATATATATATATATATATATATATATATATATATATATAATACATATATATAAAATATTACCAGTAAAAACGTAAAAATAGATCTGTAACAATATATAAGCTATGAAATGAATCTGATGTTAAGGTATTTAACAGAAAAGCATTTGCAACCGGCTAGGACTTAAAAAGTTCCACAAGATTCACAACCTGAACATTAGGTAGAATATTACACAACATCTCCTTGAACATCTTACTGTGTTCCTCCTATTGAGAACCTCGCATATTGTCCTTATTCACTATGGACTGGCTAAGTAATAGGATTAAGAGAAAGGATTACTGGAAGGTTGTTTTAAAGGTTAAAATTTCTAAACATGAAATTAAAGAATGAAAATGGCTGTGGCTCCACCGGGCACCTTTTTAAAATGAGAAAAAGGTTTTTGATTAATACTCTCACTAATACAAACACACATTATATATATATATATATATATATATATATATATATATATATATATATATGTGTGTATATATATATATATACATACTCTCATTGATGCAAAGGCCTTGGTTAAATTTCGCCATTCGTCGCTATCTTGAACTATATATATATATATATATATATATATATATATATATATATATATATATATATATGTATATATATATATACTGTATATAATAAATCCTAAATGTTCCGAAATCAATTTTCTAAGGTCACTACAGCAGTTTTATTTTCCCTTTCCTCCGTCATATTTTCCCTTCCTTTCACCCATTCGAACTTTTCCTTTGATTAACCCAAACTTTTCTTTGGTCCCCTACGTTTTTATGCCACTTTAATTCCTACCCCTACTCGTATTTTTCTCCTCCACGTCCTCTTCCTATTCTTTCCCCTCCTAATTCTTTTCCTTCTCCCCCCCTTCCTCCTCCTCTTACAACAGATATTGCTAGTTTCACTATTCCTTTTCAATACTGTTCAGACCTTCCTTTTTTTTTTTCTTTAAGATTTCGAGTCAGGTTGTATTTAATACTATATCTCTACTTGTAAATAATTACATTTCTTTCAATTACCGCTAATAATATCCAATAGTGACATCGAAATACTAGATAAACATTATAAGTATACTAATAAATTTATTAGTAGCACTTTCAACATTGCAATAATTCCTACCATGAATATAGTAATAAAAGAAATAGCAATAAAACGAAAATTAAATACAATTAGAGATATTAGTTCACCAAATTTTCAACTGGGCTCCACAAGGCACTAGTATCGTTGGAAAACCCAGGCCTACATGGCTGAGGACTATGAAACGAAGTAGGATGTGATGAATGGAGAAGTATTGATCTAAAAGCTCAAGATAGAGACAACTAGTGAAATCTAACAGAGGCCCTTTACGTCAATAGGCGTAGGAGGAGATGATGATGTAAATTTATATTTAAATAGAATATATTCAGGCAAAAAGAAAAAACAAACAGCAAATAACGATCCTTACCTACAAAAGCTGACTATATAATTTTCATGCTTAAATTAAATTAATATCATAACCAAATTCCCTTCAATATGTGAAACCGTAACTGCAAACGCTAACAAGATTGGCGTCTTCTCAGTTTAAAGGTTTAAATGCCACACACGAATGGCAAAGGCAAGGGACAGTGATATTACCCTACCAAGCAGGACAACGCCAAACCCGCCCACTCTCCACCCAATCTAGGACCAAAGGGTTCAGGTAATGGCTGTAGATGACTCAGCAGATAGACCTCTAGGGTAACCCAATCCTTAGGTCTCAAAGATGGTGATGTTGCAGCAACCAAAGGAACTAACGAGTTTGAGCGGGACTCGAAATCTCGTCTGGCAATCACCATTATATACACACACACACACATATATATATATATATATATATATATATATATATATATATATATATATATATATATATATTGTATATGTGTGTGTTTGTATAGAAATCACGACAGGTGACACATGATTAGCGTAAGACATGTATTATAGCCATGAAAGGAAAGGTAAAAATTCTTGCGTAGAGTTAGCATACGGTGAGCATGAGGTTTA
>NC_090747.1:107601157-107623657 GCF_036898095.1 Palaemon carinicauda | reverse complement strand
CCTTGGCTTAATTACCTGGCTTGATGCTGCTTGGATTAAATGTTTGGCTAAATTGCCTGACTTGATGCTGCTTTTATAAAAAGCTTGGCTTAATTTTCTAGCTTGAAGCTGCTTGGAATGAATGCTTGGCTTAATTTCTTGGCTTTTTGTTGCTTGTTTTACATGCCTGGGTTAATTGCGTGGCTTGATGCTCCTTTAATTAAATGCTTGGCTAAATTGCCTGGCTTGATGCTGACTGCATAAAAAGCTTGGCTTAATTGCCTGGCTTGCAGCTGCCTGGAATGAATGCTTGGCTTAATTGCCTGGCATGATGCTGCTTGCATTACATGCTTGGCTTAACTGTCTGGCTTGAAGCTGCTTGGATTAAATGCTTGGCTCAATTGCCTGGCTTGATGCTGCTTGCATAAAGTGCTTGGCTTAATTGCCTGGTTTGATGCTGCTTGCATTACTTGCTTGGCTTAATTGCCTGGTTTGACGCAGCTTGGATTAAATCCTTGCCTTAATTGCCTGGCTTGATGCAGCTTGGATTAAATCCTTGCCTTAATTGCCTGGCTTGAAGCAGCTTGGATTAAATCCTTGCCTTAATTGCCTGGCTTGATGCAGCTTGGATTAAATCCTTGCCTTAATTGCCTGGCTTCATGCAGCTTGGATTAAATCCTTGCCTTAATTGCCTGGCGTGATGCAGCTTGGATTGAATGCTTGGCTTAATTGCCTAGTTTGATACTGCTTGGATTACATTTAGCTTGCCTTGATTGCCTGGCTTGATGCAGCTTGCATAAAAAGCTTGGCTTAATTGCCTGGTATGAAGCTGCTTGGAATGAATACTGTGCTTAATTGCCTGGCTCGTTGCTGCTTGCATTACATGCTCGGCTTAATTACCTGGCTTGAAGCTTCTTGGATTAAATACTTGGCTTCATTGCCTGGCTTAATTACCTGGCATGAAGCTGCTTGCAATGAATGCTTGGCTTAATTGCCTGGCTTGATGCTGCTTGCATTACATGCTTGGCTTAATTGCTTAGCTTGAAGTTTCTAGGATTAAATGCTTGGCTTCATTGCCTGGCTTGATGCTGCGTGCATAAAGTGCTTGGCTTTATTGCCTGGCTTGATACTGCTTGGATTAAATTCTCCTTTGTGGCTTGGCTTAATTGACTGGCTTGATGTAGCTTGCATAAAAAGCTTGGCTTAATTGCCTGGCTTGAAGCTGCTTGGAATGAAAGCTTGGCTTAATTGCCTGGCTTGATGCTACAGACATTACAAGCTTGGCTTAATTGCCTGGCTTGAAGCTTCTAGCATTACATGCTTGGCTTAATTACCTGGCTTGATGCAGCTTCCATTACATGCTTGGTTTAATTGCCTGGCTTGGTGCTGCTTGCATTATATGCTTGGCTTGATTGCCTGGCTTGATGCTGCTTGCATTACATGCTTGGCTTGATGCTGCTCTGATTAAATGCGTGGATTAAAGCTGGTTGGATTGAATGCTTGGCTTAATTGCCATTGCCTGGCTTGATGCTACAACTGCAACAGCCACCACTATTACTTATATTCTCTGACCATAGCTGTTGTAACGCCAGTCTACCGAAATGAATAGATACCCACTCTTTCCTCTGACTGATTGCAGTTTCTTATCTTCATGTACGTTTTTATTTACATTACATTTTCAACAATCAAAGAAATGAGGAAACCAGCGTAAGAAATTAATTCAAGTTTAATATATGTTATTTCGGAAATAACATACATTATTCGATGCGAGACTAAATCTATTTTTTTACAATCTGCAGTCAAGCCACTTACCTCGAGTTTGCTTATCAAACAAGACTACATTGTGATCAGCCAATATATTTTTTAATTTTCTTCCTACCTTTTCAACCAAAACTTCATATTTCTATTTATCATTAGAGCCACTATCGATCATTATATCAATACACCCCACAACAATCAATCATTGATTTAAGTAGGTATGCATTCATTTTGTGCGTGAATGTGGTGGCCGGTGTGGTAGCGTCCCTGACTGGTGAACGCCAGACCGGGGTTAGTCCCGCTCAAACTCGTTAGGTCACTGGAACCTCACAATCCATGTAAACTAAGGATAGGGGGTTTGGGGGAGCCTATAGGTCTATTTGCTGAGTCATCAGCAGCCATTGCCTGGCCCTCCTTGGTCCTAGCTTGGGTGGAGAGGGGGCTTGGGCGCTGATCATATATACAGATGGTCAGTCTCTAGGGCATTCCCCTGCTCGGTAGGGGAATGTCATTGTCCCTTGCCTCTGCCATTCATGAGCAGCCTTTAAACCTTAAACCTTCCCGTTTAAGTACAAGTCATTTCTACTTCTAACCACCAATGGAGGACTGTGCAAAAATCGTGAAATATTATCATCCTTTTTTCAGGAGTCTTGGGCACATACGAAAGCAAATACTATCAACTGCTACCTTTGTAAGCACCCCAATCACAGAAAGCTAGTTGTGTACTGCAAACAGACTGGATCATCAAAAGATCAGATTTTGTCTATCACACATGCGTACGCTGTATACAGGGAAGCAAATACTATTTTCTACGATTTCTCTAACCATCGCTGTCTTTTACAGCTCTGAGTGCATGCAAGCACGCAAGCAAACTTCATCATTTGAGTGTGTCGAAATACAGTGACAGGGAATAACTGTAAACCTCCAGTTTGTAATCCTCTTAAGCGATTACCAAAGAGCTAAAGGAGTTCTGACCGGCTGTACACGCTCTCTCTCTCTCTCTCTCTCTCTCTCTCTCTCTCTCTCTCTCTCTCTCTCTCTCTCTCTCTCTCTCTCTCTCTCTCTCCAGTCCGTGCCCTTTCACTTAGGATCAAACAAAAACATCCCTCGGATACCAAACATCAGAACAAAGTTAGGTTAGAGAACCGTGAGGATATGACAAACATTAGAACAGATGGCAAACATTAGGTCAACGAAACCAGATGCGATAAACTAATGAATATACAGATGCATTTGGTCAACTATTCTAAAAGATGACAACACTAGAATGAACAGATACGAAACATTAGGTGAACAAAAATGGAGGTAATGAATATTTGAAAACAAATACAAATGCAGAACCTTATATGAAATTATCTAGTGGATAATAAACATTAGAACATACATATTACCAATACACACACACACACACATATATATATATATATATATATATATATATATATATATTATACATACACTATATATATATATATATATATATATATATATACACACACACATATATATATATATATATATATATATATATATATATATATATATATTAGAAACGATTATGTCATTGATAGATCATAATAAAAATAGAATAATTACTATAAGTTGAAATATATAAGAGGATGAATGTGAGCGATTCAGCAATATCTTGAGAATAAATTAAAACGAAAATATAACAAGAGATTAAAAACAAAACGACTTTACCCCAAGATCACCATCAGTTCATCTTTAAAATTTTGAATATATAAGATATTTAAGAAACATAACACTTTAGAGA
The DNA here is from genome assembly GCF_036898095.1 of Palaemon carinicauda. Classification (NCBI taxonomy): domain Eukaryota; kingdom Metazoa; phylum Arthropoda; class Malacostraca; order Decapoda; family Palaemonidae; genus Palaemon; species Palaemon carinicauda. The sequence continues at coordinate 107,620,146 of NC_090747.1, read as the reverse complement.
AGACATCAGAGACCTACTGAATTTCTTACTAAAACTTTCCTCGTCTTTTGTGTCCTGATTTCAATCGTAATGACACGTTCAGAGAGAGAGAGAGAGAGAGAGAGAGAGAGAGAGAGAGAGAGAGAGAGAGAGAGAGAGAGAATCATAATATCCCTCCCTAACCAAGTTTCATTATACCCTAAAGAGAAAGCAAAGCAGGAAAGAGGAAGAGAGATTTAAATGTCAACCACAGCCAATAGCGGTCCCCCCATTAAGGAAATCAGCATTGTAACCCAGCAACCCTTTGATCTTTGGTAAGTGTTAAAAGGTCGAAATTAAACGGCAGTGAAAAGGCTGCAGTCTGGATAGTGCATTTCACTGGGAGTGGAAATTAGATGAGGAATTTCGTCCGTCAGCCAACGGGGACTCGGAGCGGAAGAGGAAAACATGTTGTACCGTTATTATCTATTACCTTTCATCCGTCAGCAAATAGGGTCTCAGATAAAGATGGGAAAACATGTTGTACAACTATTTTCTATTTAACTGAGAGTAACATAATACTTTCTGAAATTTGATTCACAATTTTTGATCAAGGCTAGAATGATAAATATCATTAGTATAGACTATTTTATAATGTAATCCATGTTTCACGACTATAAATGATGCAAAATAGAAAAAAAAAAGACCATGTCTAATTCATATTTTATAAAAAAAAAATGGTTATATGTACTTTTTGATAAATATTATAACTAACAAGAAATACATAATTTAATGTCAACTATTCATATTCCCGCTTTTTTCTTTGCTTCAAACCTAAAAAACATTTAATCATTAAAGTTAGAGACGCTAAAAAGAAAACGAAATTGCAATTTCCGCATTTTCAAATAATCTCCCCAAAATCTTTTTCTTTTACTGAGAAAAGGAGAGTGTTAAAATTAACGAGGGTCTTCAACTGACTCAAGTGAAAATGCATTTCCCATCAACTTATTACCAAAATGGGCATCCGAGCATTCTTGTATTTCACGATACACTCTCTCCCAAAGTGCTACGCGTCACCTGATACCCACTGAGGGTATAGTCAAGCCTTCATGAAATCCGAGTCTTAACATAAAAGAAAAGATATTCCATATCTTTGGACTTTTAAGTCTTTACATTTCAGGAATAATAATGTTTTCAACGAGAGAGATATGTGTACAAGAATTCGTATGAAACTCAGAATAAGTAATGGCATCTTAACGTGGAAAACGAATAATTTTATATATCTACAATTAGAAGGCTAGTCAGCAACACAGAGTCCATTATATTATTATTATTACCTAAGCTACAACCCTAGTTAGAAAAGCAGGATATGAGCCCAAGGGCTCTAACTAGAAAAATAGCCCCATGAGTTAGGGAAATTATGAAACTGATAGAATTTGGCGATCGAGTGTACTCTCAAAAAAGAAAATTCTACCCCAAGACAGTGGAAGACCATGGTACAGAGGCTATGGCACTACTCAAGACTAAAGAACAATGGTTTGATTTTGAACATCTCCTAGCAGAGCTGCTTACCATAGCGAGGTCGTCTCTTCTAACCTTTCGAAGAGGAAAGTGGAAGCTTCAATAATTACAGTGATGTTAACCCCTTGACTGAAGAGGAATTTTTCAACAACCCCTTACTAACAATCTTTTACCTCCTGGATGATAATAATAATAATAATAATAATAATAATAATAATAATAATAATAATAATAACCTCCTATTCAAAACGAACCTTTCAAAATATCTACGCGATCCTTTCTAGCACTTTCTCGTCTCCTACATCCAACCACTAATCTGTTATTCAATAAATGGTAGTTATTCCTTTGGACGCGAGACAAAATCACTTGAAACTATTTTGATCTCTTATAACAACATATAATACTATACAAGTAGTTAATTTCATTAGCTATGTGTTTTGGTCTCCCATTTACAATTAACACCAATCCTTCAATTTCATAAGGGATAATAGGCTCAGCAATTCGTTCATACATATCGACTTTTGCAATACAAAATATCAAATTCTCTCCAATTACTCAGCATATCACCACTTACCTTTTCTACAATTATATATTACATTTACTCTCGAATACTCAAAACAATCTCAATCAATTCCATTTTTTTTTCCTTAATGAAGATTTGCTTGTACAGTTTCTTTATCAGGTGGACAAACAGTCCAATACCTTGCTAAACGAGTCATCAGATTTTTTTGTTATTACAGCATTGTTTATCTTGTTTCTTGAAATTTGTTTTTCCGTAGATATAAACAAATTTTGCTTCACACCTTATAGCCTCTACAATGTTTACAATGCATCCACAAGGCCGAAATCAATGGCTAAACCACCACTTGCACTTACTGCTCCATTCACAATAACATTCATTGGTTTCTTTTTATAAATATCATCTTACTGTTACTCAAATATACCCTCAATTTTATCCTATTGCAAATGCTTTCAAACTTTCATTAGTTAACACGATTTCTCTTCACTTTCCCCAACTACCACAGTATAATTTCCACATATTAACCATTCACCATTATTTACTAATCAAAAATGTACAAGTTCCAACACCCAACACCCTTAATCTCAGACAACTTTTATATAGAGCCAGATACTCTCCCGTCGACATAATATTAATACATCACAAACATCGATTCGTTTTCACCAGTTACCTTATACAACATAGATTCTCAACACCCTTCATATTGCTTGCCTATTGATCCCATAATAAAACATTTTTAAATCAATGAATGTTAGACGTTGATATCGAATTGTTTAAATTCTAAGAATGTAATCCCATTCAATAATTTGACTATGAAAATGTTTTGTCCCATAGCTGGTTCATATAACGCGAATCAAAACTTTCTGTAATGACACGCGTCAATATGAAATTTTCAGTGTTAATGTACAATAATTGAAAAGTTCATTCTAGTAAACTATTTTCAAGATTATTTAATATCTATGGCCCTTTTAATCTGATTTTTGTCAATCCAAACAAAGACGAACTTGTACAAAAAAATATACTTGCTTCTACTAAAGGTTTTTAACAATTATGAATGTGCTGTACAATCAAAATTATACATATAATTACCAATCAGACCACAACATAAATTCTAGGAAAAGGTATATGAGTAATAGTCTTAAATACTTTTTAGAAAAGTTCCTTCCAATAGGTGTCAGTAAACATAAAACATGATAACTACCCCAAAATCATATTGTTAACGGAATTCCTGGCTTTACCTTAATAAAATATATACTTAAAACACATCTCTTCATTGTCACTTATGAATAAGAAAAAAAACACAAATTCACCCCAGTCACTGACAATATTTCTAGTCCGTGATGCTAATGGACTTTGATAATGAAAATATTAATTGCTCATGATAATAAAAATCCTGTTCACATGCCATGTCAGTTTTATCCAAAAATATATGAGGGGAAAATTTACTTTTAGTTTATGCTGGGAGCTCGTAATGGAGATGTATTAGTATATAATTATCCTTTTATTGACAAAGTATTTTTGGATATTTCCTTATAGGATATAAAATAAAATATCGAAGGATGATCCTTTTCCTAAATGATATCTAATGAGACATTCTTGTCCCGTGTCCACAGATAATGAGACATCGGCACATGGGTTTTTCACTTTATTATAAAAAGGTTCGTGAATTACACTTTACACAGCCTGATACTCTTCAGACGAGTATCTTCTTGTTCTTGTGGTCGCTTGAGTGATACTGCTTATCTCTTCTTTATCTTCTTCTTTGTCTACATCCTTTCCCACTTCTATGTGGGGTCGATGTTTCTGGTCAGCTTTCCCCATCTACCTATGTCCCACACCTAATCACCGGTTAATCCCTTTGATCTCTATGAGCAAGTAAAAGCAATGTTAGTCTGTTAATATGGTGAATTGTTAGATTTTGTGGAAATTTCCACTGTGATGGAAATATACTCTCGCCATTAGGCTTACAACACGTCACCTATCAGACTTAACACATGTCACCTATAATAGCGTTTAATGATCACGCACAACAATTTATGACAGCCATAGTACTCTTAAAAAGGTCATTAATCTCACTGTATAAAACAAATACTTTCTACATATTTTTCATAAAGGCTTAGGACATTATTATAAACGTACAGACCCAGGAGAAGAATTAATACATACTTGGTCACAAAACGATTGTCCCTTTTCTTTAGACCAAAACTTTTTTTAATCAATGCAAGTGATATCATTATCAAAATCAAAAATTTGATCAAAGCACATTGATTTTGGTGTCAAAGTATTACCGGATCGGTAATGAAAGCCGAGTAGGATTAAGAATTGTTTTCTGTAATAAATCTTTAACAAATTTGGAGGAAAAAGTATAAGGAAACGCTTATCATTATCATAGTAATAATTCCAATAATGATGATAATAATAATATTAATAACATTACGAATAATTGTAATTATAATAATCATAATAAAAATAACTTATATTTATTAATATTGTAATCATTATAATTAATAGTATCCTTTACATAATTATCATTGTCCTTATTATTACTATTACTCCTATTAACAACATTATCCTCATTATTATTATTATAATTAGTAGTAGTAGTAGTAATAGTAGTAGTAGTAGTAGAAGTAGTAGTAGTAGTAGTAGTAGTAGAAGTAGTAGTAGTAGTAGTAGAAGAAGAAGAAGAAGAAAATAAAAAATAATATTCGTCCCATAACGGTACAGAAAAAATTGAGCTATACGAAAATAATACAGTGAAATGATATCATTCAGTCAGTATGTGACCAGAAACCTCTGAATGAAGGTAACAGTACTGAAAGAAAGCATATGAAAACACACAGACGCTCACATATTTATGTGATCATAAATTGTCCTAAGAGAAAATGAATTGGCTCCTATAAATCTAAACTCACTGGTTGTTTATGATCTTCGGTTAAGAAGATAAACAATATTATAAAAAGGAAAATTACAGGCACATCATAGTTACCTGTAATAAAAGAATCCACAGTATGAGTATTATTATTATTATTATTATTATTATTATTAAAGCAAGCAACAACCCTAGTTGGAAAAGCAAGATGCTATAAGCCCAAGGGCTCCAACAAGGAAAAATAGCCCAGTGAGGAAAGGAAATAAGGAAATAAATAAACGATATAAGTAATGAAAAATTCGAAACAAATATTTTAAAAAACATCAACCACGTCATACATTCAAGAAAACTGAACAGATGAACGTCAAGATTAAAGCCACTGATTTCCTTATCATCATACAAATTCTTGTTTTCTTAAACTATGGAGAGGTACTGTACCTGTATTGTACATAACCCGGGTACTAATCCATGACGCAGAATTAATTCTCTACATATCTAAATATCAGCTACAATTACTACGATCAGTAAAACTAGAAACCAGACAAGAAAAAGAAATATAAAATCACTTCCATATATAGAACTTTCTATACACTAATGAAAGACCTTATGTACGGAACATGTTCAACACTCAAGACACATGAGTGATGAGATACAGCTCGCATCAACACTATCGTTCACAAGTCGATCCAGTTATTAATAGATACCAGAATCTGATGTCAGGAGAAAACGGGAGGAATTAGCAACTTCAGCCCCATAAAAGACTAGCTTAGCAAACAAAAGGGATTTGCGCATTAAAAAAGTAGTTCATTCAAAGGTTTAAAAGGTTTACGTTGAAAATATATTATCATTTTCGTTATTGTTGTTGTTCTTCTTCTCATTCTTTGTCTACATCTTTTCCCACTTCTATGTGGGGTCGATGTTTCTGGTCAGCTTTCTCCATCTACCTCTGTCCCACACCTCATCACCAGTTAATTCCTTTGATCTCTATGACCCAGCCAATGAGGGGGCGCAAGCCAGCCTCAACTTGGTGCCGGTCCCAAGCCCGGGTAATTGGGGAGGGTTGGCGGCAGGAAAGGCATCCGGCCATTAAAAATTAGCCAGAACAATTATGGTCATTGAGTATAAGAATTATCGTTATTGTTGTTGTGAGCCTAAATTCTCAAGTTGATAGCCTTAAAAGGGCTGATTTTCAAGACTACGTCCATTCAAGTCACTGGACGCAAATGAAATGAGGAAACTATGACAAGAGAAAAATTTATTTAATTCTCATGCGGTTGATGTAACCAAAGGTCAGAAACGACAAAAAATTAATTATATGAACCTGTTACATAACTAACTAAAACAAGTAATTATAAATATCAATAAATATACGTATAAACCTTCTTATACACAGTAATAATTATTCATCCTAAAGCCTCTACAGATTAAAGAAAATGTAGATGAATTATATTATGTTTGGGGTAAAAGCACAGTTTCATTAACAAATCTAAAAGTACCTATGCTATTATAACCAACTTCATCTCCAAGTATACATAAGAGAGCAAGTAAAGTATACACACCTCACCCCCTCTTAAAATCATATAGTACCAATTTTAGAATAAAAGCCTATTTTCGTCAACAAATCTAAAAATACCACTGACATCATACCAAACTACCTCTCCAAGTATACACAGGTGAGCAGGTAATTACACGCCCCCTCCCCCCCTCTTAACAGTTGTCGAGGAAAGGCCTCTCAGGTCAGCCACTCGACCGGCAAGCTAGCCTAACCGTGCTTCACAAGGAGGCTGCTGTTAAGTCGCATTAGGTCATTCGACTAGGACCCGTCTATGAGTGGGATGGAACGGTTTAACCTTTCGTCTTCTCGGAAGAGCCGATTTCGTCATTGCCAGTTGCTGCTAATCATATCCTTCAATGTGCGAAGTCTAGGGCCTGTCCTGATATCAGGGAAGAGGTTATTAACTCATTATACGGCAGAGATTCACGGAATTTGGGTCATATGATATCGGGAGAGGCCATTTAGCGCAAATAATTATGGTTGCCTATTGGAAACGTTCATCTCTAGAGATCTGCTGGACTGGGTTTGAGAACTACTCAAGATCTATAGTTATTAGTGTCGGCAACCTCACCTCCCTTGTGAGCTAAGTATGGGGGATTTGGGGTTACCTATAAGTCTACCTACTGAGTCATCAGCAGCCATTGCCTGACCCTCCCTTGTCCTAGCTTGGATGGAGAGGGGGCTTGGGCACTGATCGCATGTATACAGTATATGGTCAGTCTATAAAGCATTATCATTCTAGCTAAGGCATTGCCACTATCCCTTGCTTATGCTATCCATGAGCGATATTTACACATTTAGAGGGTCAAATAAGAGAAAGCGTCACAGATATGCACAGTATCTGTTGCCTTTAACCTAAAAAATAATAAAATAGTGGCTTAAAATGGTGCACAATTACACAATAACGCAAGGAAACTGCAAAGTATAAGATTCTGAAGGACTATGATGCATCGTTCAGTACATAAATTATTTCATGGTGTCAGAATTTTGCTTATATGGTTACAATAGCGCATGACTTGTAGCATATAACACATATACTTATACACACATTATATATGTATGTATATATATATATACATATATATATATATATATATATATATATATATATATATATATATATATATATATATATATATATATATGCGTGTGTGTATATGTGTGTGTGTCTGTCTGTGTTTGTGTAAACCTACGGGTGTGTATCAGAGATACAAATTATACAATGTAAGTACATACATGAATTACTGCAAAATATACAGGCATCAGTTTCTATCCATATTTTGTTCAATCATACTGTTGGCACCAGTGTATATATTCCTCAGCAGGAAAACCCCTGACATGAACTCCCAAAGGATTGGATGAAATGCGTACCGGAGTTTCCCTTCGAATCTGAATATATATGGAAATCATGCCGAGTTGATGCGTATACGTTTGGATTGGTAAGATGACACACAAACCAAGATTCTTTGAGTACTCCGCACGTAATATTGTGACAATGTTCTTGTTTTTTTTTTCAATATTATTATTCATGCATACATTGAGACTCCTATAGTATATATCAAATTCATATATGTGTGGACTACCATTGCAAACATTTATACCGATATATAATTCTAGGGAGTGTCGTAAAAAAAAAATAATAAACTTTATGCTTCCTAAACTATTTTTACAATCATATTCATTAACGTGAACTTCTGAAGACAGAATTTTCAACAATTATTTATTCTAAGTTTGATTTCAGAATTCCCAATGTTGATGGCCACCAGTAGATATGAAATTCCAGAAGTAAAACAAATTTTGGTTCAGATGCAAAGATCATTATTGTACATATCAGAACTAACAGCAAAATCATCAATAATAATGACAGGTAGGTGTTGATTCGTTAATCAAGTTTACTATATAAACGAATTTCAATAATAAAAATAATAATAATTAAAACATGAATGCCAAGTCCTCTAAACAATTACTATAAAACTTTATATTAATCATTATGATACGAGAAATAAATGCCAAAGCAGACAACACCGGTAATCATATATATCAACACAAACAATAACCATAAAAAAATATAACTTTTGCTGAACAGATTTATGAATGAAATTAAAAGAAAACTTCAGCTATCTTTGATTTACTCCAGCATTACAGTATGCTGAATCACTATTATATTAGAGGTTGTTTCACCCACCAAATATCAACAAAAAATGGTAGAATATTTGTGAATTTACTTATTCTCGAACCGTCAAAAAATCTGGATTTTGCAAATGTAAATATTCCAAGGTGCCTCTAATTATTTAAATTTTTTCCAACCGTGAAATGTTCCTTTATGTGCTGCAAAAATTAGCGAGCGAAAAAAGTTATACACAAACACGTGCCAGCAAAACATAAATAATATATATATATATATATATATATATATATATATATATATATATATATATATATATATATATATATATATATATATATATATATATATATATATATATATATATATATATATAAAGGTCCCGTTTTATTCTAACCGAATTCTATAACCACCACATTTTCTACAATTCTCATTCTATAACTGTGCCAGTCTGAACTGACCTAATACTATGACAACGCTATTCTGAACTGACACCAATCTATAACCACGCAGTTCTGAACTGACCTCATTCTGTAACCGTGCCATTCTGAACTGACCTCATTCCATAACCGCGCCATTTTGAACTGACCTCACTCAATAACTATGTCATTCTGAACTGACCTCACTCTATAACCGTGCCATTCTGGACTGACCTCCTTCTATAACCGTGTCATTCTGAACTGACCGCCTTCTATAACCAAGCTATTAGCTCATTCTAAAACCACGATATTCTGAACTGACCTCATTCTAAAACCACGCTATTCTGAACTGACCTCCTCCTGTAACCGTGTCATTCTGTAGTGACCTCATTCTGTAACCACGCAGTTCTGAACTGACCTCCTTCTGTAACAGTGCCATTCTGAACTGAACCCATTTCATAACCGTGCTATTCTGAACTGATCTCATTCTACAACAACGCTATTCTCAACTGATCTCATTCTATAACCACGCAGTTCTGAACTGACCTCATTCCATAACCGTGTCAATCTGAACTGAGCTCATTCTATAACCAAGCTATTACCTCATTCTAACAACCACGCTATTCTGAACTGACCTCATTTTATAACCACGCAGTTCTGAACTGACCTCCTGTTACCATGCCATTCTCAACTGACCTTATTCTATAACCACACAGTTCTGAACTGACCTCATTTTATAACCACGCCATTTCGAACTTACCTCACTCTATAACAACCCATTTCTAAACCAGCCTCATTCTATGCATCAGCCACCCACCCCCCTATCCTACGTCATCCCCCACCTCACAAAAAAAGAGCAATAATCCCCCCCCACCCCCCCCCACCCCGTTTCCGCTTGCAGTGCCATACTGGCTCTCATTCAACGCGAATGTAAATTTATGCCACTGAACGGCAACACTGCAAATCAAATTGCTACAGCCGGATATTTGTTGCATCGCTGATCGTGATGGACATATTTCCAAACGACTTTGGGCCTTTCATTTAGCTCTGCGGCCGAATTGTTTGCCATTTTGACACCAGGAGGTAACAGCGTGGTCGAGTATTGTTTGCATCAAACAATGCCTTTGCCGTTTGTTTGTTTATTAGTTGACGGACGAATATGAATGTCATTGATTTACTGATTGTTTAAATGCAAATTATTTGTGTGTGTTTGTTGATAAAAGAGGATGATTGTTTCAGTGATACAAGTAATCAGGTGAATCAATTAAAATCTAGTTGTTGCAATGCCGGACCCCTGTCGACTAAATATAACTACTATTTTAGGAATGGTATCATAATTTGCAGTTTGTAATAAATATTGTAATATATAATTTCTTGACTAAACAGAAGCATAAAACTATTGAACTCACATGCTAGCTTACATTTCTTTATCGACGAGTCAGTGGTTAAGATATTACACAAGAAATATATTGTAGTCACCCAATAAAAGTTTCAAAGGGGTAATCTAACCATATGATTATAAACTACCTTCCCCGAGCTTAAGCCATAATACCTCCATTCGGCGTACTTTCATTGGACACATAGGTGAGCGAGGAAGGGCCGGACTGTAGAATAGTAAATCTGAACAAGGCGTTTTCTTGCCTCCACCAACGCAGTTGAGAGGAGGTTATGTTTTCGCCCCTGTTTGTCTGTTGGTTAATTTTCCTCTTTGTGAAAAACTTCCTAGCCACAATTTTACTCAAAGAGTAGTGCATCTTTCAGGGATTAATTATGTTAGGACCGTAGGCTTCAAATACGCCTACGGTCTAAATTGATTCTAGGAAAGGCAAGCTGGTTTTGAGAAATAAGCTGCCGTGGCGGAGGTCTGCATTCTCCAGGTGCTTTTATATTTATCCCTAGAATCTTCTTGTTACAGTCTGACAGCGATGTGGATATACAGTAAATTTTCCTTAAACGGAAGGTATTTTCAATAACCAAAATAGGTCACTGTCTGAATCATCCTCTAACCGCTGAATCATATATGAAACTCGTGTGCAGTAAAAGCTCTCATAGAGTCAGCCGATCCATATGCCATAAAAAAAAGTTCATCAGCAGTACATCAAACCCCATACAGAGAAAGAACCATTGACACATATCACACGTATCTTTGTCTTTCAGGAAACCAAGGACCTCCCTTTTCGTTACGTCTTTCGCCCCTCTGTCCCACCCTTTCCAGGTATCAATCTCATCCCACCTTCCATCATTTCTGAATTACGCTCTCTTAACTAACCTTCTGTCGTTCATTCTTCCCAAAATACCAAACCATATCTAATTACTATCATTAATCTACTGCTACACAACTTAACATTTCTCACCCCCAACGATTCTTGTTATACTACATATTCTCCGTAAGCAGTTCATCTCAACAAATTAAAGTTACTTTTCTTTAATTTGCGTTCAATACCAATGCTTCACTTCCATGAAAAGTTGGTTAAACAATCCCTTCATACAGTCACACTAACTTCCAAAGAATATGAAGTCCCATAACTATCTTTTGCAAATGCCCCACTGCAATCGTGCTTTTCAGTCTTTTACTCACTTCTTTTGTGATATCAATATTAATAATCGTTACAAAATCTTCCTTTCCAATTATTCTTCACAATCCCCAAGTAGCGGAGAGTATGTGAAAATATCAATTATTCCATATTCAATTCTAATGTCACTTTATACCAAGACATACTGCCTTCACCAAATATCCTTTCTCAGACCTCTTGCGTTACTTCATCTCTGTGCCCACACACACACACCTATATATATATATATATATATATATATATATATATATATATATATATATATATATATATATATATATATAAATATGTGTGTGTGTATATGTATATGTATATGTATATGTATATATATATATATATATATATATATATATATATATATATATATATATATGTATATGTATATGTATATACATATATATATATATATATATATATATATATATATATATATATATATATATAATCAACCGTCACTAGTCCACTGCAGAAAAAAGGCCGCAGACATGTCCTTCCTTTGCGTGCCAGTCCACGCCCGCAAACTTTCATAGTTCGTCGATCCATCGTCTCCTCTTCCTTCCCTTTTTCCTTCATACGGGCAGTAAGAATATATAAATATACACACACATATATATATATATATCATATATATACATAGATAAATATATATACATATAGATAGATGGATAGATATAGATAGATAGATTGAGAAACAATCTGACTAAGACAATTTTCATTAAAGGAAAATGCATTAGAGGTGTCAGCGTGTTTACTGCAGGAATCCTCGTATTTACGTAGTCTCTCCAAATTCTCCGGTGTGAGCCTTTTGTTAATGAAACAACGACATTTCGCTTTCATTTGTTTTTATCACTACAGCACTGTTTCGACAATACTGCGCCTTTATCAAGTGATTACTAATTTATGTTAGTTTTTCAATTATATATATGTGTGTATATGTGTGTATATGTATATATATATATATATATATATATATATATATATATATATATATGAATATATATATATATGTATATATATATATATTATATATATATATGTGTGTATTAACATATATATATACATTATATATATATACATACATATATATATATATATATATATATATATATATATATATAGGTAAATATATATATATATATATATATATATATATATATATATATATATATATATATATATATATATATATATATATATATATATATATATATGGGTTGAGATAAAATAATCATGAATTCATTTAACAAAGATATTTTAAAGGTTATAAGAAAATGAAAATATAAAAGGGAATACTAAAAATATTCCAATATTTCAGAGGTCATATGAAGATTATAAAGGAAATTGACCGAGTATACTTTTAAGTATATTTACATACATACACACAGATGTGTGTGTGTGTGTGCGCGTGTGTAGTATGCATAAAAGCACTCAATGTTCACTTACATTTACGATCCTTGTCATTGAAGCACTTTGCACCAAAATAAAGATGTGGTCAATATGTTATTCTTCTGATATCACTATAGTCAATATCACTTTAAATTTTGGCTTATTTATGTTTAGAGTCAAAATCAAGCAACATCATAAAAATAAATTATTGACAAAGCTATTATATCCATACGAGATATGTTACGTATTTCCAGTACCTTTCCACGTTAGTGACTTCAACAAACGACCATAAGTTTACGAAAGTTTAGTCCACGATTTTAAAATCTAGATCAAGATTTTACTTTAAAAAATTAATGTGGAAATATCTCAAACATTGATCATATTTAAACATACTATAGTCAATTCTTTTTAGTGAGGCAGATTTGCACCGATTCGCAGGGGTGCCCTTTTAGCTCGGAAAAGTTTCCTGGTCGCTGATTGGTTGGGCAAGAAAATTCTAACCAATCAGATAGTAGGAAACTTTTCCGAGCTAAAAGTACACCGTTGCCAGTCAGTGCAAATGCGCCTCATTAAAAAAAATGGAGTATAGCTTATATTGGTCAATATCTATAAAACTGAATGTGGAAATATCTCAAAAATAGACCATAAAATAAATACACCAGCTAACATTGGTCAAAATTCATTTTGGGGAATTCCATCGTAGTATTATATTTCCAGTAAACCGGTTCATATTGGGAAAGTTTTAGTTTACTCCTTTTGAAAAGAGATTGGTCAGCAAAATGTCATTATTAGCGAGATTCAAAAAATATCAATATCCTACATTTCACCTGTTTAACTCTAGAAGTAATTTTTCATTTTATTTTCTTATTTTTAAAGGCAACTTTATCATTCCCTTCCTGGCATAACTAACACTTTTTTCATCTTTTCCTCTGCTCTTGTTTTGTTCTGGCGTTGGCAAAAAAAAAAAAAGAGAAGAAGAAGAAGAAGAAGAAGAAGGTTGTTGTTCCAATCAATTATTACGCACATAAGATGACGTTCCCATAATCTATTGCGCAAATAACTTTATTGTTCCCCTGATTTATTGCGCACAAAACTTTGTTGTTCCCCTGAATTATTGCGCACAAAACGTTGTTCCCAGTAACTATTGAACACAAAACGTTGATATTCCCATTAACTATTGAGCACGTTATTGTTCCCATTAACTATTGAGCACGTTATTGTTCCCATTAACTTGTACGCACAAAACGCTATTGTTCCTCTGAACTATTACGCACAAAACATTATTGTTCCCTTGAAATACTGAGCACAATCAGTTGTTGTTCTCATTAACTATTACGAATGATACGTCATTGTTTTCATTAGATATTGTTATAAAAAACACAAAGAACGGTAATCATTACAACCACTTGAGGCCACAGATGCTCCAACTAATAATAATAATAATAATAATAATAATAGTAATAAAATAATAATAATGATAGTATTATAATGATAGTTTTAATAATAAAAAAAAATAAATAATAATAATAACAATCTATATACCTCGATCTCGCTACTCGGCTGATTATTACTACTGACTGCTCTCTCTCTCTCATACCTCATTCGTTGTGGTAATAATAATAATAATAATAATAATAATAATAATAATAATAATAATAATAATAATAATAATAATAATAACAACCTATATACCTCGTTCTCGCTACTCGGCTGATCATTACTACTGACTGCTCTCTCTCATACCTCATTCGTTGTGATAATAATACTAATAATAACAATAATAATAATAAATAATTATAATAATAATAATAAATAATAATAATAATAATAATAATAATGATAGTTTTAATAATAATAATAATAATAATAATAATAATAATAATAACCTATATACCTCGTTCTCGCTACTCGGCTGATTATTACTACTGACTGCTCTCTCTCATACCTCATTCGTTGTGATAATAATAATAATAATAATAATAATAACCTATATACCTCGTTCTCACTACTCGGCTGATTATTACTACTGACCTCTCTCTCTCATACCTCATTCGTTGTGATAATAATACTAATAATAACAATAATAATAATAATAATAAATAATAATAATAATAATAATAATAATAATAATAATAATAATAATAATAATCTATATACCTCGATCTCGCCACTCGGCTGATTACTACTGACTGCTCTCTCTCATACCTCATTCGTTATGATGAACAGTTTCCAAAAGGCTTTAGAGACCTTTAGAATATTTTCACAAACACAATTATCCATTCAAGCCAAGAGATAATTTGGCTTTTGGTAACTTGTGCTTCCAAGGGTGCTTGAGTATGAATGACGGTGAACAGCTGATTTGTTGATTGATTGGGGATCATAGTATCATAGTATTTTATCAAAAAATTTAAATATTCGTTAGGTGTGTGACAGAAAGATCCTTTCGGCAGTGAATCATAATAGCAGAAATTCATTATAATGTATTTTCCATATAATTATTTTATAAATAACCATAATATGCCAACTATACGTACCAAACAACTCAGTTAAATCATAAGATATGAAACTTTGCTTTACGACTATATGGACTGATTCTTTAATTATGATATTCTAGCTGAAAGTCTAGATAATCTCTTTAATTCCATACGATATTCTAAATGAATGACTAACTTAGCAAAGTGACCCCAAAATGATAGTTCGGATTTGGGTGCAGTTTGGCAACTTGTTACCGTCGTAAATATTCATGTTTCTCATATCTAATGAAATTTTGATATTATCAAATTTTAAGGATAACGATTACATCGTATACAGAGGTAGACTCGCCAGGAGGAGACGGGTAGAACCAAATTATCAATAGTTGTAGTTTACCCCAAATCAACAACAATAACAACATGAGCAACTACTACTACTAATATAACTACTACTGTAGCTATTACTGCTATTTCATTATTGGTGACACTATTAAGACTAGGTTGATTTCTAACAATATTGTGATGACTTTCCTAATTCTTGCAGTAACTTCGTTTACATATTATCGTTAAAGTTACGTAAATAATATTCTTCAAAAAACTGAATAACCATATAAATACTACAGCTACAGAGAGTCTTAAATCACGCCTCTCTTCCACAGTACTACAACACAGAGTCAAACTGCTACAGCCGACCCTCGTCCTGTTTCCTTTGAATTCAGGCCACAAAACATTTTTCCCAATCCTTTATTTTGCACTGATAAGGATCACACTTCAAAGAAAATCTTGAATGGGGGAATACAAAAGGGAAAAAGTGAAAGAGAAAAATAAAAAGGACCTTTTTGCAAAACCAATATTGTATCTTTAACTGCTAATGGTGCTAGGTACATATTTCCCTTTTGAATAAAATAATATTTTTTTTTTTTTTGGAAAATAAAGTTATAATATATATTCAAAGAAAATTCATGTGGTGTATTATCATAATGATTTCAATAAGTTTCGAAATGTTGTGGTGTATTATCATAATGATTTCAATAAGTTTCTAAATGTTTAAGATGTAATTGCATTTTCCAAATGGTTACCGACACGCGACTGATTTCATGCGTAAAAAAAAGTTGTTTTCAATTAATAGTTCATTACATCAAATAAGCAAATCCTTACATACGGATGATAGTACATGTTTAAATAAGTATTCCCTTAAATGTCCATAACAAATCTGTAGTTTAAAATAAAAGAAATACAACAGAAATTAAATTTAGTATTAACAGAATTCTGCCTGTAGTTAAGCAGTCGAAAAACTGCAATAAGTCAATCATCATCATAACAAACGATAATAGTGAGTTTGGGGGTGTGTGTATATATATATATATATATATATATATATATATATATATATATATATATATATATATATATATATATATATATATTGGTCACGCCAAACTCTCCCCGTCCTTGAGAGAGAGAGAGAGAGAGAGAGAGAGAGAGAGAGAGAGAGAGAGAGAGAGAGAGAGAGAGAGAGAGACAGAGAGTAGTCATACCATGGTGGCAGAGGGTTGCGTTTCATGGGGGATATCTGAATATTTATGCGCCATTTGTGACGGGCTACATACACTGGTAATAACAACAACAACAACAACAACAACAACAATAATAATAATAATAATAATAATAATAATAATAATCAAGAAGAGGTTGATCCTCACAAACTCTGTAATTACACGAACCTGTAGCAATTACATTCACGGAAACTAATACAATCGAGCTAATCACATCCCCAGAGCATCGAGCAATAGTCTACGAACATTTCGCGCTTTGCTCGCGCTCGGGAGAGCACCGAGAGTTCTTTCCATGCGTACGAATGTAAATGATTCCTATTTTTACGAATTCGTTTTATTCCTGACCCGTCAAAAAAAAAAAAAATCAGCATTTTGTAATTGCAATTGTTCAACATTGCACCGGGTCATTTCATTTCAGCGGGACTAATATGTATTAAAATATTTGGAATACAAATAATTAACATAAATGGAATTCAAATAATTAAAATACATGGAATACAAATAATCTAATTTTGGAGAGACTAGAAGCTTACGCTGTGATTACGAAGTGTAAGTTGGGTGCTATATGCAAACATTATTCATTAATATTTTGCATAAACCCGAGTTACTGTGTTAAGGGTGTTTATAGCTTAAAACAGCATTTTTTCTGGTTTACAGCCAAAAACATCAGCGTACGAGTTTTAAACGTCTGTTTATAAAGTAAAAATTACGACTTTCCTTGGTTGCCCTAACAAGAAAACACTACGATGACTAAATATTTAGGATTAAACGAATATATGAAAAAATATTTTGATGAATAAATGCCAGTAATTACACCAAATCATGAAATAAAATCTAAGCTTACATATGTAAAAACTGGAAGCTACAAAAAAGAAATTTTTCTATTAACATATGTAAAAACTTGATGCTACTAAATAGAAATTTTTCTATTATTTTAACTGCTTTTCATCAATACCTTCCATATCGCGAAGGCAGGATGATTAACACTTACTAAAAATACCTTATCTGAATATTGGCTGGTCTTATAACAAGCTAAATGATAACCCTTGCATCATACAAAAAGATAAACTTCTTATCTATAAAAAAAACTCATCTGAAGATAAACTCTTTCCTACATTATTACCAATTTGTAGATATCCCATAATATATAAACCTTGTCTGGTAAACTCTCCGCACTGAAAATTTCCTCTGGTAAAATTCCCATCCTACCAAAAAAAAAAAAAAAAAAAAAAAAAAAAAAAATCTGGAAAACTTTTCATCCTATTACAACCTCCTTCGGTAAACCTCCTCCAGTAAACTTCCCATCATGTAACTTCCCCCTGTTAACCTCCATCCTGTAACAACTTTATCTGGTAAACTTGGCATCCTGTAACAGCTTTATCCGGTACTCTTTCCATCCTATAACAACTTCGTCTGGTAAACTTGTCATCCTATTACAACTGCATTTGGTAAACTTGCCATCCTATAACAATTCCATTTGATACTCTTTCCATCCTATATATTCTGCATTTGGTAAACTTGCCATCCTATAACAATTTCATTTGGTAAACTTGTCATCCTATATCTCCTGCATTTGGTAAACTTGTCATCCTATATATTCTGCATTTGGTAAACTTGTTATCCTATATCTCCTGCATAAGGTAAACTTGTCATCCTATATATTCTGCATTTGACAAACTTGTCATCCTATATCTCCTGCATATGGTAAACTTGTCATCATATATATTCTGCATTTGACAAACTTGTCATCCTATATCTCCTGCATATGGTAAACTTGTCATCCGATATATTCTGCATTTGGTAAACTTGTTATCCTATATCTCCTGCATAAGGTAAACTTGTCATCATATATATTCTGCATTTGACAAACTTGTCATCCTATATCTCCTGCATATGGTAAACTTGTCATCCTATATCTCCTGCATTTGGTAAACTTGTTATCCTATATCTCCTGCATAAGGTAAACTTGTCATCCTATATATTCTGCATTTGACAAACTTGTCATCCTATATCTCCTGCATATGGTAAACTTG